>NC_034187.2:61590700-61805700 GCF_002021735.2 Oncorhynchus kisutch | reverse complement strand
CAAATATTCAACTTTTTACTACTTTAATACACATTTGTCAAAATACTTTTTATCCCATAAAATGGTGGGACTAGGTACAAAAAGTGCTGTAATATCTCAACAGCTCACCCAATATGTATGAAAATATCCTCAAATTAAAGCTGACAGTCTGCACCTTAACCTCATAGTCATTGTATCATTTATAATCCAAAGTACAGTAGTACAGAGCCAAAACATCAATTGTCACTGTCCTAATTACAGAGGGCACTGTAACTGCTTCATCTACAAAGATAACTGCGTTTACCCATAGGATATAATAGAGTTTTTATCCCAGACAATAGTTCTGTGCTTCTGCATTTTATCCACTAACTAATGAACCTGGATCAGTCAGAGCGCATCCTAAATATTCCCTGTATAGTGCACTACTTTTGACAAGGGCCCACACTACTTTTCAAATAGGATGCCATTCGGGACGTAGGGAGTGAGGTGCCACTTGGGACGCAACCCTAGAGTCCTGGTGGTGAGAAGACTGTTGAATTACTGCATTGCCACCTCATTACCTATGACATAACGGGTGTTCCACGCATCACACATTAACAGTGAGATCAATGCCGCCATGTAAACTAATCAGTCCCATAAATGACATGCCATTAGGTTTTATGACCAAGCGTGACTGTCTGTCTGTGTTAGGCCTGGCCAACATCTCACCCTCCTGTAGAGTCTTCTGGGATGCCTCAGCTAGAGGAGTGAACCGCCGCTCAGCAAACACCTCAGACCTCTGAGCCATAGCTCACACACAGCACCACTCAACACCTTCCACACGGCAACCCTGACCTACTAGTCCAAATTTAAAGTGGTTTCTGGGTCTCTTTCTCTCACACTCTCTCTCACTTCACCTGTGAGTTCAACAGCGTAACAGTACATCTGTAGGTCAGATCCCAGAGTAAGTGGACCCCTTCCTGTCCTGTATCTGTCTCCCTGTGTAGTCCACTAGCTCAGTGTGCTGGCCAGCCACAGATGTGTATCACTATCAACCACTGTTTTCCTAGAAACACAACAGTATCTCAGGCTTTGAAGCTCTGCTAAGGCTTATTTCTGCTCACTGCTGGGTGTGCGTTCCTAGAATGTGTCCAAAATATCACCATTCAGTGGAGGCTCCTCAGAGGAGGAAGGGGAGGACCATCCTCAGTGATTTTCATAAAAATATTGAAACATTAAAGTTATCCTTTTTAGGTAAAACTATAGTAAATATATTCACGTCACCAAATAACTTTATTAAAACACATTGTTTTTCAATGAATGTCAACAGTAGCCTCAACAGCACTCTGTAGGGTAGCACCATGGTGTAGCCGGAGGACAGCAAGCTTCCTTCTTCCTCTGTGTACATTGACTTCAATACAAAACCGAGGAGGCTCATGGTTCTCACGCCTTTCCATAGACTTACACAGTAATTATGACAACTTCTGTAGGACGTCATCCAACCTATCAGAGCTCTTGCAGCATGAACTAACATGTTGTCCACCCAATCAAAGGATCAGAGAATGAATCTACTGTAATACTGAAAGCATACGCTATAGCTAGTCAGCACTGCAGTGTATAAAGTGTGATGAGTAGCAGCCTCAAAGAGAGAAAAAGACTAGTTAAACAGTTTTGAACAAATGTATTTCTTCAAAAATTAAGAAGCAGAAGAGGAGGGGAGAGAGAGCTAGCTATATTTTGTATTTTTTTCTTACTTAGCTAGCAACTGCAGCTAGCTAGTTTAGCCTATGCAAACAACCGGCTAAAACAGAAAGGTGTTATCTTATCTAGATGGCTATGGCTATCCAGTTCTGGAACTCTTCCATGTCAAGGTAAGCTTTTGGTTTTACGTAGATGCGAGAAGGAATTATCCAGCTGTTTGTATGTGGCTGCTATGAAAGTGAACTGTGTTTGTGTGTGATCAGGGGTGTATTCATTCCGCAGATTCTGTTAAAAAAACAAACATTTCTTATACAGAAGCAAACAGAACAAAACGGGGATAAACATACCTGAATTTGTCCATTAGAAATTCTAATTTGCAACTGTTGGACTAATGATTAAACCCTAGATTAGCTAGATTCGGGCAAGATTGTGCAAGATGGTATTGAATGTGTCAATGTATGTCACCTTGATTCCTCAAATTTCTCTCGACCTGTGCACCTATGTTGTAAACTTTCATTCATAGGCTTGGTTGAAGCAACCTCACGATGGGTATAGGGAAAATTTGAGTATTATGTAGTAGCCTAAACCTATCGACGTTACATTGAGCTGGGTGAATGGAATATGAATGACAGTCATCAAATATGCTTTAATAAAAATAAGGCCATGCTCATGGAAAAAAATGGACTTCCTCCCTCATCTTAAACGGCACCTACGATCACTGTTACCATTGGTCGAATGGAGTGCACTATATAGGGATTAGGCTGGGTACTTTTCCAGACACCGCACTAGTCTGCAGTGCACACAGACGCAATATATTTTGAGGCAAATCAAAGCTGCTCTTTCTGTTGAGAAGAGGGATATACTGTATGTGTGAACCAACGGCTATAGGAGATCTTCTGAAAGAAGTTCTGTAATGGACTCCACCATACACCTGCTCATGTCTTTGTTCAGAACTGCCAGGATCATTTGATTTTGGGTTCCTTCCATTGTGGCCTAACCTAGTCTACCCAAGCGGAGCTCTTTCATGTAATACAAACACTGTGCTGGGTGCCTGCAGCGGAACAGACAATTATAATAACTTGGCTCCATAGAGATGGTCTCTGTTCGGAGTGAGCAGGACGTTCTGCATGTAATGAAATAAGTTCTAGCGGGTAGGTCCATATATCTGGGTTAAAGCAGATATAGCAGGTAGTTTCATTTTGTTTTTAAACCTTGAAATATTAGGTGCAGTTTAAAACAAGAAAGGCCTCATAGTGAAACACAACTATTGCAACAATGTCACACTCTATGTGAGGTTCTCGCAGCCGAAAGCAGTCCTGTTGAATTCCTTAAAATGTGTTTATTCTTGTAGTGAACATTAACTCTTCAACTTATCTAATTAGAAGCATGATAAGATATTTATATCAATTAAAGTCAGCAGTGAGTCACTACTAAACAGGCCTAGCAGGATCTGTGGCTGTATGTGCACTTTATGAATTGTTTTCCAGCAGAAGTGCTTTTCTATTAGATCCAATTGTACCTATTTGTTGCCTCATACACTGGATAGGTGCAGTGAATGTGTTGTTTTAAAGAGTCACACATAGCAGTACGGTGCCCCTAGAGCAAATTAGGGTTATGTTCCTTGCTCAACGACAAGGACTGATTTTGTGGTTACTGGCCCAACACACTACCCGCTAGGCTACTTGCCGCCCATCTCCAAGTACAGCCCCCCCCCCCCTCCCTCCAGGCATACAGTTATCTACATAGTATGCGGCCACTCGCTGTCTGCTTGTGTGCCTATTCTCTGTGGTTCTGTTCCTTTCCCCTGAAAACAGAATAATCAAGGCGAGAGCTGGTGGGGAAGATGCCAGAATAATTGTTATTAGAGAAATGCTTAAAGTAGTGCTCTGTTCCATTGCATCAAGACATGACAGTATTTACATTTTGGAGTTTGTGGCAAACTGTTACTGACTGTTACTGACTGTTATGGACAGTTACTGACTGTTACTGGCTCTTACGGACCGACCCACGGCACAACTGAGCCTTGTTTGTTTGATGAAATACGACGACAATCTGCACCTTATTCCCTATATAGTGCACTACTTTTGACTATAATAGGGCTCTGGTCAAAATAAATGTACTGTAGGGGATAGGGTGCCGCTTGGGAGACCCGGAATCTGTTAAAATTATAGGATCCAAAAGTTGTGATATAACAGTGGAAATGCTTGTGGAATATTCAGAATCACGCTCCTCCAACTCCATTGAAAGCATTGGCTCGTTCATTTATACGATTTACGCGAACCCTCAGCGACACTGTCGAAGAAATGTACATTTCTTTCAAATCACATGGCAAGCTGGGAAATCTGTGTTGGAGAAAAAGGCCAAAGCTATTTTACAGACTGAAACCAGCTGATAAGGAGAAAGTGCTGAGTAAAATAGGTTCTTATCTCCGTCTGACTACACTGATTCAGCTCTAAGTGAGAGAGCTGAAAGAAACACATTCTGTCCTGGTATTAACCTAACTCTGTGCTTTCAGCTATTCTTTCCCATATTGCCCAACTCAATACTTTTAGCTATAGGCTATATAACTTTCTTAAAACTGAACAATCTATCCATAATGGGTCCAAAATGGGACTGGATACAGAGAGGCTCCTGCATGCCACACAACTGTGTTAGCCTGCTGAGCTAAAGCCTAGGCTTTAGCTCTTTGAGTTAACGCAAGTCGTCAGATCTCAGGCATGTTTACTCTTAGTCGAGCATGGTTCACCAAACATTTGCATCTTGCTCGATAGGAATATTATATCCAGTAGTCTAATTATTTATCTCTTATGTCAGGTATAGGTACAGTTCAACAACTGTGAATGTAAAGTTTACATCAGTAGATGTCGTTAAAGTCATACCTGGCCATTAAAAGTAGGCCAGTAGCCTACTATACAAATCAAAAGCTTTCAAAGCTTAGCGAGATATAGACATTCTGCAAATAGGATTTTATTTTCTGAAATCCAGGCAGACAGCACTAGACACAAAGCTCATTTACAAGTGGTATTTAAAGGATGTACTTGGATGCTATTCCGGTGCTCTTCTCACAAGAGTGGACGCAAGGGGGTGCGTCTGGAAGTATAGTCAAATTATTGTCAGCTTCAAAGCCAACAGTACGCTCAGCGCGCACAGACGTCTCAGCAATGGGTTAATTAAACAGTCTTCGATTCAAATCACTGTGGAACACGCGCCCCTATCCGCTCAAATTGCTTTAGAATCAAGTCAAGTTCTTCAAAGGGGAAAACAAATCCAACTTATAATGAGAATGTGCTGATTTCACTGTTAACATTATAATTTACAAGTCTCAGTGCTGGATGACTGAGCTACTTGGAGACGCTCCTACATTGTTATCATAGTAGAAGTATGCAAACATAGAGACATGTATTGTTACCAAATACTGTAGGCCTACATTGTATAAGTAGAGTGGTGATTTACAATTATGACTGAATGTGTATTTATGTATAGGCTAACCGAAAGGCGTGGCATTTTTTTTAGCGTGGGCTAGGCAACCGCCAGCCACTCCACTTAGGCTATTCTATGTATTCCAGACAGTTATTCAAATGTTCAACTAATCAACAAGCCCTTAGTCGACTAAAGTGTGCTGGTTCTGGAATATATCAAATAGCCTGAGCGTGGATATGTTCTGTATTATGGTCCATTTGGCACAGCGCCTAATCAAAACTTCAAATATGTCTTTAAAGTGTAATATTAGGTCAAAGTGGCACCAACATAACCCAAACAACATAGGAACCAACATAGCCCAAACAGTATAGGTTAGTATTGTAAGCTATACCGTACAAACGTCCCATAATAAATTGGGATGTTTTCTTGTCTTACCTTGATCTAGTAGTCGTAGAGAGTGATGAAATGTGGGGTCCAGTGTGTCCTTCTCTGCCATCAGCTCTGGTAAGTACTTTTCGTTATCCATTTCGTGCCGATGGTCCACGCCGTCCACAAAATAATTCGGCAGTGATACAATTCTAAAACCTCGCCTTATTCCCAACACTTGCCCCCACCAAAACTAGTAACGGTAAATTATTATTATTTTTAAAACGAACAGGAATGCGGTAATGTCATTCGCAACCACTATAACATCACATAAGTAGTTCTAAGCTGTAACAACGACCAAAAACGGTCTGTGCGCGGGTGTCTCAGGTAAGAATTCCGTTATCCCATCCGTGTAGTAGCCTATATATTCAACGTCACCTTGCAGACCCCTCGCATGCAACACCGCCAACCTAGAGGCTCTCTCCGTTCTGTGTAAACAAGCTCTTTAAAGCTCCCCCGGAACGTCTCCACTAGCAACGAGGGCTCATTCCAGCTCCTCTACTATTGGTTCCCGATCAGTGTTCAAGAAAATGCAATGTAGCGTCAGTCATTAGAAGGGGCGGGTGCTCCAGCCTGGAGTGAGCGGAACAGCTGGAACTATCCATGGTGCTGATTCCACGGCGCGCGGCTATATGTTGTTCGATGTGACACGAGCCAGCAAAGATCTGAATTACAATGCAGAGAACATTAACAACAGTCCTTCTCTTGTTAAATTGTAGAATAAAAATGTGCCCAAACTAAGTAGCCCATCAATATGCAAATATATACAAATACCTTATATTAGTTTTCATTGTATGTACACCGGCTTGGGGGTAAAACTGATATGCTACATACATAGGCACCCTTTATTGTACTTTCAACAGAACCGATTGTATAAATCAGACATAGGAGAGTGCATTTAAACTCACTTTGAGAGCTGCATGTTATACAAAGTTGTGGAAATAAGAATGACATTCAAGCTGTGGGCTCTCTAAAAAGAAACTCTTAACAGCAGGTCATAACCAGTGGGTTTAGAGTTTAGTCCTGGCAGCAGATTCGGTTCTCCCGACTGTCAAAATAACATGAACCATCATCTCTAATGGCTGACCATGGCTTGACGGGTAGCCTAAGGTGTCAACTGTTCTGTTGTGGACATGTATCCCTGTTCTCTGTTGCAACATGTGGTATATTTTTACCATGGATTAAAATGAGAAACGTAACTTGGAACAGAGGTGTGGATGACTTTGCCATGCCTTTTGGCCATGAAGAGATTAAGACAATGCATCTCTTCTGTAGGGTATGTTTCAATATGTTTTGAATCATGGATTGAACATTAACTATGATCTGTAATCTACAAAGAAAGACCACAGTTTCACTGGGTTCAGTATGATTCGAGGATACTCACACTTGCGTCAGAAATGGTACCGTATCTCCTTAGTGCACTATGTTTGACCAGCGTCCATATGCACTATATAGGGAATAGGATGCCATTATGGACACACCCACTGACTGCGGAACGATTCTACAAAAAGAAAATGGCTAATTTCTTGTGGCTTTAATTCTCTACCTTTAGGAATTGATTGTTTTGATACAAGACTTCTCAGGTTCCTTTCACTTAAGACAACCAGTCAATAGTTCAGAGGAAATCCATCCACCTTACTATAGGTCACCCTGACCCTTTTAGAAAAGAAGTGCCTGGGCATTTCTTATGCCGTTCATTGCATTTTCTCTACATACAACCAAACATGGCGTATCCGCGTGTTGAAGGCGAAACCTTTGTTATCTCAACACAGTGGTAGTGTGTTTCACTGGATTCCTATATACTATTCTAATGTAGGCCAATGTGTTTTCTATTTTCTGCTCCATGGTTATTACATATATCACTACAGTTGTGTTGATTATGCTGGATCAGACTTAGCCCTGGACTGACTCCGACATTTCATCACAGTAGGCTATTAGTTCATACTGTATCACAGAAACACAAATGTATTGATTGATTGTATAAAATTAGGTACGAGTATTGCTTGAACAACAGTGAACGCACAGCAGCATATCAGTCCTAAAGTCGAGAAGTGTATTTACAGACTGCACACAATTTACACTATAGAGGGAGAAACAGGCGCTATAATCTTAAGTAAAATCATTATTTCAGTGGCAAACAAGGTCAAAAGACGAGGCTCCTGTCACCATGTGTGACGGATGCAGAGGTCTGCCCCAGGTGGGCGTTATGCAGCACGTAAGATAGATGATAAGAACGGGTTATATAATGACAATCACCAAAGGTTGCGAGAAGTATCTCTCCTCCTTCTCAATAGCTTGGCTGGTTCATGTATATTTATCAATGCTTTTACATGTGTCCTCAAACTCTGAAGTGAGCCTTTCTTTATTTACTCAGAAAGAACTGCTCAGGCAGTTATCATAGATATCACGTCATAATATGGTCATAACGCTGTCATGAAACATATATTTACATCTGTTGTGACATACTGCATATTTCTATATTTCATGGCTGGTTATTACACCTACATGGGAGTGTCAAAACCCACATTTATTGAAATGTGTTTATTCCCTGCCAAGAAGATTCCTTTTGTTTGAAAGTTCGTTTCTTAAGTCCTTTGTTGTGGTAATGAATTATTTTCCATATTTTAAATAACTTCCATAAAATACACTTTATGACATTGTCATGAAGCATTATGGCCATCCTGTGTCACTTTACTTGGACTAAGAAATATAATTTATGACACTGTCAAGAAGCATTGTGAACATCATAACCAGCCATAAAATAAAGCAAAACATGTCACAACAAGTCTAAATATATGACCGTGTTATGACCATATTATAACAGGTTATGACAAGTTATGTCAGCTGTTCTGACATATTATGACATGGTTAAGACCATGTCATAATGTGTTATGACGCTGGTTGTCGAGTAAAGTGTTACCCAGTAGTTATAGGCAACAGCATGCTTAACCTATTCTAATGTGGCATTCTGCAGTCCGTGCTATGTTCAGTGCAGCTAACTGCACATCCTGACCATTATCCACATGGAACAGGCAATACTTTTGATGTAGCTTTGTTGGGATTTCATTGATATTTAATTCATGAATGAATCAGGTGTGCAAATAAAGTGCCTTGTAATAAAGTAGCGGGTAAGATTGTGTAATGCTTCTTATAAAATCAAGCTGATAGAAACACGGGAGACAGTCACTGTTCCACACAGTAAGTAACATGTGATATGCCATAACAATGCAAGTAGTTAGGAGTGAACGTTATTTATATTAAGGGTTACATGGAGAACATCGGACCTTTCTGAAAAGAAAATGGATGCCCCTCTATTCAGCAAAATATATTTGACCTAAACGCTCCCTGAACGCTTGAAAGAAAAACAAGTGACCCTCCCCTATACCTAAAATAATAATGAAAACATGCCTACATTTTAGCCTCACTTCTTGGACAGACCAGTGTCTTAGACATCCAGTTTAGAAACTGTTCTTCCTCCTTTAAGCATTACCTGGCAACGCATTCATTTTGATAGTGCTGTGGGCCAGAATGTTGTGGGTTCACAGACCACCGTGGACAAGAGTAGGGGAGGAAAGATCTCCTTTATAGTAAAAGCATTGCATGACAGGAAAAAAATGCATTTAATAGACAACTGTCATGCAATTCTAAGTAATGTGACATGTTAGCAGAATGTTTTTTAACACACAAAATTATTGAAATTACATGCTAAGAATGGATAGAGATGCATATGTGTTCATCTTACCATATTTCTTCAATGTCAAATCAGTGTTTCTTGTTTGCAAAGAAACGGTCCTTGTTTGCAAATAATGAAATCTACGACGTCATTAGGAATCTGATCTTGGTCCTTTCAAAAGTTAAGCCGACCTTTCCCCCCCAGAATCGGCCTACCAATGCAGAAACATTTAAGCTTTAACAGCTGGCTACTCTTCTTCAGTTGCTTAACCCAATGAGAGGTCACAAGTGTTTCCCTAAAAGCTGTTTGGTTTTCATCATCTACTGTACAGAAAGTGAATAGCTTAATCAATAAGATAGTGACAGAATTAGATGACTTCCCAAGCAAAGTATATCGTTTGTCTCCTTGACTGTAGAAGGTTGTAGCTCAGCCTCTGAATGTCAAATAAATGACACAATGATATCCCAATATTCATCGGTATTTCACAGTTTGTTTGTAGCATAAAGAAACCCGGGTGGAGTGGAGGAATTGGCCGACAAAATACTGTATATTGATACAGCAGCCTATAGCCACATTTCGTCTGTCAAACAGGTAGGCCTACCTCATTTCTTAAATTGAAAGAAATATGCTCCAACACAAAGCCCTCTTGTCGTTAGTCAATAAAAAAAGGATTGAAATGAATTATGCCTACTCGAATTTGCCTACTTTCAGCACAATGTGCTGTCCATTTCCGATTGTTGTGCCACGGCTGCTGCTTCAAGTTTCAGCACCAACTAGTTACTCGAATCTGTGCGGTCAATAAATCTGATAAATACATAATGGCCAAGAGACATACTGGTTTTTTTTTTCAAATCAATTATAATAGTATCAAGTTATCAAAGTTGACCTCCAGTCCTCCTCATCTCCGGGCTCTCTTTCTCAAACTGAACAGAACATAGGCTATAGGCTAGTCTGCTGCAAGATATTGCAATTTTTGGACTAGGGCTAATTTGACTCTCCTCCTGAACTGCCACTGTAGGCCTACACAGCACAGCATTCATTAGGCAGCACACAAGAAAGGATTTGATCAGCAAGAGCAGAACAGGCCAGGGCTTATTGTTGGAATATCCATTGCTGTGTGTAATGCAGCCTAGTTTCATTTACACCATCCCAGTAGCTATCTTAGAAATCTAAATTTGCTCTGTGCTTCTCCAAGTATGCATTTCGTAATCTATAGCCTATGGACTATGGATCATTTGATTAAGACCAGAATAAATAGCCTATTGCGTGCCCAGAGGAGAATCAGAATTGAGGGGCAGCATCGGGCATACATCGATATGTAGCCTTATAAGCAACTAATTATACTGAACAAAAATATACAGGCAACATGTAAAGTGTTGTTCCAATGTTTCATGAGCTGAAATAAAAGAACCCAGAAATGTTCAACACACAAATCTTATGTCTCTAAAATGTGCACAAATGTGTTTAAGTCCTTGTTAGTGAGCATTTCTCCTTTGCCAAGATAATCCATCCATCTGTAGGTGTGGCATATCAAGAAGCTGATTAAACAGCATGATAATTACACAGGTGCACCTTGTGCTGGGGGCAATAAAGGCCCCTTTAAAATGTGCAGTTTTGTCACCCAACACAATGACTCAAGTTTTGAGGGAGTGTACAATTTGCATGACTGCAGGATGTTAATTTCTCTACCATAAGCCACCTCCTATATCGTTTTAGAGAATTTGGCAGTACGTCCAATCGGCCTCACAACCGCAGATCACGTGTAAATACGCCAGCACTGGGCGTCCACATCAGGCTTCTTCACCTGCGAGATCGTCTGAGACCATCCATCCGGACAGCTGATGAAACTGAGTATTCCTGTCTGTAATAAATCCTTTATGTGGAGAGAAACTCATTCTGATTGGCTGGGCCTGACTCCCCTGCCCAGTCATGTGACATCATAGATTAGGGCCTAATGAATTTATTTAAAATGAATGATTTCATTATATGAATTGTAACTCAGTAAATTCGTTGAAATTGTTGCATGTTGCGTTTATATTTTTGTTCAGTATATATATATATATAACACTCAGAAATATTGACATTTCATCAATTACAAATTACATGACCCAACTAGATTTAAAAAATACTAAACCATCCCCTTGACTGAAATTGAAAATGCATGACCCTCACCATTTTCCTCCAGGTACAAATTCTGTACATTTGTATCCATCCCTTAAATAATATTTGTAATTCCCCATCTTATCCTCCAACCTCAGATATTAATCCTCACTGAAACCTTGTCCAGTAATTGTCGAGACACCTGTTAATAAATGTTTAGCTCTAAACCCCAAAAAAACGTGCTATGAAACAGCTTACAATTTAGTCTGTCTTCATGGGTCATTAAAAATACTATCAAAATGCAGTAATCTCCTTCTCAGAAGAGAGAGGGACTTATTTATACATATGCAGCCATCTGTTGCTCTTGATCGTCTTCCGAAAAGAGTCGCCTCTAAACTAAACAAAGTATTGTCCTTTCCTGCTCTACATCTGAATCAGACAGACATCTCTTCTAACGACGTTGTTATGCCAAAGCACTTTACAGAGGAAAGATCCTATCCTGTCATTAGCAAGACATCTATTTCCAAGGAAAGAGGAATCAAAGTTGGTGAACCAACTAGTTTTCATAATTCTTAGGCCACCAGGTGAACAGTGAAAGGATTTGCATGCACGAGTGCACACGCACAAGCACACACAGCTCCAGTCATCAGACGGTGTAACAGAACAGTGGGTCATTACATTGACAGAGTGTGTGTTTTATTATCACACTGAGCCTCTACCTGTACCCTGCTGCTCCAAAGTGGCCCCACGTTTAGTACCTTTATACACCATAAATATAATGTTAATTACACCAGTGACTGAAGATGGTGTATACCTATATACCCAGAGGTGGCAATTATCTGCTTCATATAAAATAGCTCTTCAACAGGTCAATTCAGGGATTGATGATGTATTGAAAAGCCCAGGAAGAGGATTTTGATACACTTTACCCACTGAACATATGTGAAAGAAAGTACTTAAAAAATATACATATTTTTTTCATTCTGCATGAGTGTTTTTTTCTCAGTCACAGAACGATGCTTTTCTTTGTATGAAAAATTAAAGATACAGTTGAGTTAACTCAACCGTCTGTTTCAATTAGGAACAAAAACGATGGCTCAAATCAACTCACACTTCGGTACTCAAAGAAAAATACCTCTTCTAAACTTTATAGGGCTTGACGAACAGATAAACCGAGTAGTATAAGAACAAAAACAAGAAAAATATACTTTCCCAATAAAATAAAAACTTTCCCAAATGTCAGCTTTCAGTCTCTCCGTATTAAATAAAATTCCCCTGCTTGTCTTCTAGATGGAATAGCTGTGTTGTCACCTCTGGACTGATTCATCTGCGATGTGTCTTGGGGCTGATGGCTGGGCTGGCTGCCTAACGTCTCACATTACAGGCTGAATATGCAATGTGTTAATGTCTTCCACTGATGTAATATGCAGTGTGATTCTCTTTCAGTTCTCTCTTTCGCTTGCACAGGTTTTTCCCTGGCATCAATCATCTCCCTGATTGATTGGCAATTTCACAACATTTAAAGAGATAGCGTTAGCAATGTGATGACAAAGTTGGTTTATGTTAAAAGAACTGCCATAAAAACACTGCCCGTTGAATGTTTGTGTGTGTGCATGTGTGTGTGTTTGGAAGTGACAGTTGCTGCTGTATTTAAAGTGACAACACTGCCTCCTACTGGCCAAATGTATCAGCCTGATAGTCAACTCCTGTACTCTTTTTACTATCAGCCCAACAGGCAGTCTCATAAGGACGCAGTCTCATAAGGACACACTCAATGACATACATTTCAATTCCATCAAGACAAAATTCAAAAGGCACTCGCACATCTGAGCCATCTTTTTTTGCAGGTGTATGGTAACAGTTAAAAAAGATGAGAACAATTGAATCAAGACAAAATATGGAAAATAATAGTCTTTAATGATAGTGAAATTCAAACTTAATACCGTATTCAATACTTTAAGAGGCTCTCAGGAACTCAGGAAAAGTTATCAGTAGCATGACGTCAGAGCCAATGAAATGTAATAGCCACTAAATAAGACTCCAGAATTATGAATTACATGGATGCATGCAATCACTTCCTCTATGACAGGTTTTCTGTTGCTGCTGTGATCACTAGAAATTACATGGTGTTTTTTTTACCCCTTTTTCTTCCCAATTCCGTGGTATCCAATTGGTAGTTACAGTCTTGTCTCACCGCTGCAACTCCTGTACGGACTCGAGAGAGAGAGAGGCGAAGGTCAAAAGCCGTGCGTCCTCCGAAACAGAACCCAACCAAGCCGCACAGCTTCTTGAAAACAATGCCCACTTAACCCAGAAGCCATCCGCACCAATGTGTCGGAGGAAACACAGTACACCTTTTTTTAATATATATTTTTTAACCTTTATTTAACCAGGCAAGTCAGTTAAGAACAAATTCTTATTTTCAATGACAGCCTAGGAACAGTGGGTTAACTGCCTGTTCAGGGGCAGAACGACAGATTTGTACCTTGTCAGCTCGGGGGTTTGAACTTGCAACCTTCCGGTTACTAGTCCAACGCTCTAACCACTAGGCTACCCTGCCGCCCCATGTCAGCCTGCACTGCGCCCAGCCCGCCACAGGAGTCGCTAGTGCCCGATGGGACAATGAAATCCCTGCCGGCCAAACACTCCCCTAACCCAGACGACGCTGTGCCAATTCTCCCGGTTGCGGCCGGCTACGACAGAGCCTGGATTCGAACCCAGAATCTCTTGTGACACAGCTAGAGCACTGCAGGGAAACTCGGGAGGCCAATTACACGTTTTTTTTTACTTCTGATATGATCATGATGGGCCCTGGTCCAAAGTAGTGCACTATGTAGGGAATAGGGTGCCATTTGGGATGCTACAACAGTATGTGCTGGTGTGCTGGCAGCTATAACCAGCACAGTATCGCCATGTACCTTTTATTCCAAGTTCAAGCTGTGCATCAGAGTAACTCTACAGTTTGAGTGGCAATGTCTGTTCTGACCTCTTCCTGCAAAGAGCTTTTTATTAGATCTCTCAAACACCACACAACGAAGGTCACTTTGGAACAGTCACTCAATGGCGTGCACACATCCGCTAAACAGACGTTCAATACAATGATACTGTAAGCATCAATCTATCAGGTGCATTGATCAGCTGTGTCCCCTAGCTGTAAAGAGACTGTGCTCTTCCTCTGGAAGTGTGTGTGTGTGTGTGTGTGTGTAACAGGAGCCTAATGAGAGGCTGTCAGCCCAGCATAGGTACACAAATCAATGGCACCAGGCAGGAGAAGCCAAGGTCGACCCACCCACCGACCACCTTTCTCTATCTCCCTCCTACACACACACACACACGAGTGCACACACACAGTATAGGAAATAGGGTGTAATTTGGGACAAGTCAAGTGGCTAGCACCTAGACAGTTACCATGGCAAACAAATGTATTATTCAATCAGTGAAGGACACCAGGTCAACGGCTGTAATTAATGTCTGGAGAGCTGGGTCTTTAGCTGGTGATCTCTGTTCCTATTATTATGTCATTAAGCACCAGTACTTTAACCTGACTGCCTACTGTCCCCATGGGGATTCTCAGTCTCACTATTTTGCTTTCAACAGGTCCAGACAGCATGTCTTTTTAATTAAGTTCAGTGAAAGATGAACCCGTCTCTGTGAAGGACAGACATGCCTTCCTCCGGATATTGTACTTTCTCTTTCTCTAAGCCTCACCTACTGTAGGTGTTGTTGTTGAAATACATTTCTCCTACGGGATACTGGCTGTGTCTATATGACTAGCATGTCTCTGCTTGTCTGTTTTATTGGGAGCATAAGAAAGACAATGGCACCCAATTCCTTATATTGGACACCACTCTATGGGCACTGGTCAAAACTAGTGCACTTTATAGGGAATAGGGTGCCCTTTGTGACGCACACAATGTCTCCCATCAAACAAGACAAATCAACTTGGAGCAGCAGAGTTAGGCAGTGAACCATTAGGCATACTGTCCCTCAATGTAGTTAGTAGGCCTACAGACCAGTCACCGCTGCTGTCGACATGCTACAGCACACATCCCCCCTCCTCGCCCTCCTCTCCATGGAGAATGGGGTTACTGGGTTTTCCCACAGAGAATAAATAATCATATGAAATCAGAATTGCTTATAGGTCTGTGTCCTAGAAAGACAAAAGAAAGACAGAGAGAGGAGGAACATGACCTCAGGGCGATGGCAACGGAATGTGGTGAAATTTCACACATGGTGCACAGATACCCTCCTCCTCCTCCATCTCTGCTGAAGGAATAGGGGCAATGGCAGATGTATACAAAGGTTGTTTGGGAAAGATATTGATGTATACAAGGTGATCATTGGGAAAGATATTCTAATCAACAAACAGCATGGAATAGCTTGAAGATGTTGGTTTAGCTACAGTTATTGCATGTACAGTAGAGCCACTACTAGATGCTGGGAATACCACCACAAGGAGCTACTCTTGGTCCTCATCTTCTTTGTGCTGTGGGATGTACACAAGCAAAAATTAGGCATCACTCAAACACCTGTAATATTTTGTAATAGGTATGCATGGAAAAGCTAACATCAGACACCATTGTACGCTGATAACGTTTGTGTCCAGGTTTCCTATAGGAATTGGATCATTTTCTAACATGACTTAGAGCAGTGGCACTCTCCTCTCCCACCAGCCCTAATTAAGAATTGAGAGAAGAAAACGTAGAGAAAGGAGGGGGAAGAAAAGAAGGTAATTGGTGGCGGCTGCCTCCCAACCCAGAGGCGCCGGTGTCTGGTTCTTGCTGTGTGGCCGAGTTCTACAGCTGCAGAGGGAACATTCCTGTCAGCACAGAGATGACTGCAGGTAATCACAAAGGAGGTGCAGTGGCTGGCAGACAGACATCTTTAAAGTTTAACATGTCATTCTCTCAAACAGTCCAAGCCTGATGCTGCTCCATAACAACAGGCTGTTTCATTCTAGAGGTGCAGTGGTCTGGAGAAGACTGTGGAGGAATGAACCCGGTTCCCCTTTCTCCTCTAGGGCCCGGGTGAAGTTTCCTAATAACAGACAAAATATAAAAACAAGAGTTTAATTCTTAATTCCTAGTCATAGTCATGTGGACATTATTATGTACACTACCGTTTTGAACAGTAGTGTATATCTCCACGACAACATCTAGAATATGTATTATGTGAGATACAGAACTGTGTGAGGAGAGAGGTACAGCACAAGGTATAATATAGTGAGTGTTATCCACATCAACCTGTAACACCGTAGATAGCATTCAGAAATAACTAGGCCCTGTGTGGAAACACATACTGCATATATGTCATATATTCAGCCCCTAAGGGGAGAGATAGCTACCAGATTGGACAATAGCAGCAGCTATTCAAATGGTGCAGGAGAACACGTTTCCTAGCCTGGTTCCAGACTTGTTTGTGCTGTCTTGTCGTGACAATGAGCATAGGAGTTTGATCTAGGACCAGGCTACATGTTTCCAGCCTGGTACTTTCTCTCTGTCTGCTGTATAGTTAGTTGATCAGGGCCTGGCAGAAGTAGAGCTACAATACTCTGAGCAGCTTGCTAGCTGTCAGCAGGACAAGAGTGGCTGGCTATTAGGGCTTGACCATCAGGCTGCCTGCACCCTGATATATTTCCGTCGTAACTGAAGCACTCAAAATCTAACGCAGCTAGGAATTGTGAAACAAAGTGTGTGTGTGTGAATTGGGAGGGGGGGAAACATTTCAGTACAACTAAATGAGAGAGAAGATTAAAGAATCAAGTTATTTAAAAAAGTATAATCCTTCTGCAATTACATGCTCGGTGATTGGCTAAGTCAGGAAACAGTTGATTAAACTTTGTTGACTTATTGCCTAAAGATTTGATAATGACTGAATTAATTTTAACTTGCTATTTTACATGTGACTGGATGATCAATTGACAAGTACAACTAAGTAGGACTACTGTTCATGGCTAGCACTGCAAGTTATACTGAATGACGAGGTTAGAATTGGGTGAAGCAAAACTCTAAATCCTTTTATTTAGCAAAACTCTAAATCCTTTTATTCTCAAAATATCTTGTGCCTCAATTTCACCACACACACACACACACACACAGTGATTCCTCAGCACTGCCACACAGTAAGCCCTGTTCTGCTTGCAACTGTTCTGTTCCTAACCCCTGACCTCTCTCATGGCCACCAATAAGCCAGTCAGACGCTGAGAAACTTGCTGATATAGATTTCATCCCAAATGGCACCTTATTCTCTATATTGTGCAAAACTTTTAACCAGAGCCCTATGCCTGGGTCAAAAGTAGTGCAGTACTGTATATAGGCAACAGGGTGGCATTTGGGACACAACCAAAGTAACCTTCCTGCTGGGGCTGTTTCTTTTGAGTTATTGTCAACTGCTATGCTGCTGATACACTCTCTCTCAATCTGTCCCATAGCAAGGAGGATAAGTGGTAGTGGTCTAATCTGAGGCAGGGGTGAGGTCAAAGGGGGAGAATTATTTGTGTATGTGTGTGTGCACCTATATAAAGCCACATACAGCATGTGGGCGGCGGACTAATAAATATTGAAGGTGATATCCAGATACAGAACAGTACAGTAGATTGTGATACCTTTAGTTTCGTCTAAAGGTTTAAATGAGGATGCAGAGTTGGGTTTTACAATATGCAACAGCTATGAAAAAATAATTTCCTTCTGTCCTCACCCCTCAGACAAGGCCAAATCATTACATTCAACTTAATCGTCCTTAATGTGAAAATGACACACTCAAAGCCACTGGAACTTGAGAACTTCCAACCCTCCGCCCCCACTCATTTCTGGAGGCCATATTAATAATTGTCCCATCAATACTCAAGACTAAACCTTGAATACAGGGACTGGCAGAGTGTTTAATCCCTGAGGGTCTGTAACAAAATATGTCCTAATGAGCAGCATCACCAGTGTGTGTGTGTGTGTGTGTGTGTGCTGGTACAAAGCAGTGGCAAAATACTTGCTGTACCGTTTCTTTGGGAGGATGAAGGAGGCCAGTGTCAAATTGAGATCAATATTAACATTACTGGCTAACAGTATAGAAGAGTTTCAGCTCTTCTTAACCAATAGAACCTGTCAGATCGAGAAGTCATACATTTGATTGTATCATTAGACCACTCAACGGGTCATTTAATAGTTGGCATCAGAATGCCATTAGTCATTCTTCTAGTCATTCTATGGTCAAAATATTGAGTCTTACGTCAAGTAGTATGTTGCATAGGTTAGGTCTATATGCTGGGCTTAAATCTATTTACATTCTGTAAAAACGACTAGCTGGGACATTGAGCGGACAGCTGTAAATGCCCTTACCCGCTAATAACTAACACTGGCTGCTGAAGGTCTGTCCTACTACAGGGTTGTCAAGTCAGAAAAGGTAGGAAAAGGTAGGGTTAGCTGTACTATATTGTCACCCCACACACACACACACACACTGAAAACCAGGTACCACTTGAAGTATTTTACGTGGTTCAATAAAAATAAGAACAAATACAATCATGAGGATCCATGTTTACAATCATGGGATTAATAAATATACATCATGCAGAAGGCAATATTATAACATGCAAACACAGTGCTATTCACACATACTAGAATACTGTCACAGAGAGAGAGAAATAGCCAGCACAGGGCGATAAAGTTTAGGGGTGTGTTGTTTAGGAACGAAAAAGAACCAAGCATATGCAAACGGAATGATGCGGGGAGGGACCTACCTGAATTTGTCCAATAGAAACTCTCCTTTATGTTGCAAAGCATTTCCCGTTTACAACTGTTTGGACTAATAATTTCACCCCTGGCCTGGCTACAGACTGGGCCAGTTCCAGGCATAAGTGTCAAACAAAAACCTAATGACTTCAAAGTTAAACAAACCATATGCACATGGACTACTTTTAACAATTTCCACAGAAAATGTTACCAAAACACATTTACTTGAAGAATAGTGCAGATGCAAAGTTTGGTAACAGAATGCTATTTGTGCCATCATTCTGTTACCAAACTTTGCATCTACCCTGTTCTTCAAGTAAATGTGTTTTTGTGAAATGTTCAATGGAAATTGTTAAAAGTCGTCTTTGTGCATAGAGTTGAATGGTTTAACTCTGCAATGATTGGTTTTTGTTTGGCATACACTTTAAAGTGAAACATCTTGTTACATTATGTTACAGTGGAATTGTCCTACTGGCCATGTGCTTGCACAAAACTTCGACAAATTCCAAGCCTAGAATGGCGCATGCTACTACAGCAGTAACATCTGATGCTACACAAAAGCAGTAACATTACTGATACATTAATAGTGCGTGGTTGCCTCAATAAACACACTTCTAGCAAAATAGCATGCAGGTTGGTCTAACACATAGCTACAAACAAGGAGCGCTAGCTAGTGATAGGATGATTGATACTGAAGCTTCCGCACTTCGATGCAGTTTTCACACCGCTACTGATTCGACGCAACATAGAGATGCTTGTATCAATATCACGTGATGATGACGTTTGACGCATCGAACGTCACACTATCACTTTGAAACCACCTGAATTTAAGTTTAAAAAGAAAGTACCTAATAGATCATATATAACATAAGGTCAGGGGTTACAATTGTATAAACCTATGATAGACTTGTAAGAATACAGTGTTTTTTTTGTTATATACGTGTAGTGATGTCCAATGTTTTTTTGTAGTTGTATTGTAATTTGAAATTGTATTTTTTTTTGTAAACCTAATAAAAAACAGTTTTACACCACCATCTGACAGGTGTCTAGATATTTTACCGTTTTAGCAGGTGGAAAGATAGCTCAGGGCGTCGAATCACATGGTAGAGGACTCAAGATCCTGAAATCCTGAAATCAACACTAGTGTTGAATATTGAGAGAGCCTATTTAGATCATTTCCCTCAATCAGTGATTGTAATTGAAACAACTCTAGTAGTTGTTATTGGTAATTATCAAATTATGGATCCAAAGTTTTTGTTAATATGTCAAAGTAGCGTGAAAAAGTTTGATTCATACCCAGAGAAAAGTTGACAAGCAGTTATGTAACCTTGTGATAAATGACCTACAAAGCTTTGTTTGATCACTCAGTCAGTGGATCCCGCTCTGGTTTTCAAAACGTTGACCTCTGCTGGACACTACTTACAGACGGAGTCTAGATATTCTTCTCCATTTCTCACCTGACAGATGTTTGTATAGCATTGTCAAGTGATTCTCTTATCTTGTTAAGGCACAGAATTGAATCTCTAAAATCATTTTCTTTGAAACTCTGGCTACATTGTATTTCTAACTTGTTTCAATAAGCATAGACTGTTCAGTTTTTAACTTAACATCCTAAATCTTGCAATGGAGCCACCATATTTTGTACGGATAGACAGATAGTTTCAAGGTAATGTTAGCACGTGATCAATAATGTCCATTTGATCAGGTGCTTTTTCGAAAGCATGTGTTGCAAAATGCAGGATCCCACTGATTTCGCTGTGGCGCCAGTGCTTTCTTCGATGCAAAGTTGCTTTCAAACACCGACCTCTCTGGACACCTTATTTACCATTTACTTAGATTTTTTTCCCTTCAGTTTATGGCACCTAAATGGTAGCTCAGCAGGTAGAGGTGGTACTTTGGACTCGAGTCATGGTTATGGTTAAAAATGTATTTTCTGTGAAAACACACTATCTTCCTATTGTTCAAATAATTCATTTTTAGTGTAGACTATAGTCATCTTTTGTCTTCAGCATCCTAACATCCTAAACAATACCATGGATGCACAGTGAACCTGGAAGCAAAAATGGTAAATAAGATGTGGGATGCAAAACGCCACATTCTATCTACATTTACCCTAGCGGTTAGAGAGGCGAGAAAGGAGTTGGAATCCCGGGTTCAAAAGGAAAAATATTGTGAGAAGTGAGCTGGCAACCAGAAAGTTTTGTGTAACTGACCAATAAAGTAATTTAATGCTCACAACTAAGCACAAACTTTTGATGAATGCAATGGGAAAACAAGTCTATATAAATGTCAAACATGTTTATATTTATTCCTGACCAGCAGATCTCACTAATTTGGTGAAAGCCCGAAAGGGTTCAGAAAGCCTCCGGTATCCGGTGTTCATCTGCTTGTCGTCGATACCTGGAGGTGGTCTTGAGGAGGACCGACCGGGCTCTCCTCCAGGTACGGCGACAGTGGCAGACAAACATCTGGGCAGAAGGTATGCCGACCTCTTCTTCCTGCTCAGGGAAGAGCGGGGGCTGATACCCCAAGGAACACTCAAAAGGTGATAGGCTCATGGCAGAGCAGGGAGGTGTGTTGAGGGCATATTCGACCCACACAGGCTGCTGGCTCCAGGTGGTGGGGTTGGCGGAGACCAGGCAGCACAGAGTAGTCTCTAGGTCCTGGTTGGCTCACTCCAACTGGCCGTTGGACTGGGGTGGAACCCGGAGGACAGGCTGGCCGACGATCCATTGAGGGTGCAGAACGCCTTCCAGAACTGGGACGAGAACTGAGGACCCCAGTCGGAGACCATGTCTACTCGGAGTCCATGGATCTGGAAGACGTGCTGCACCATGAGCTGGGCCGTCTCTTTGGCAGAGGGTAGTTTGGGACACCAGGGATGGTGAGGGACAGGCAGAGGTTGGAGGAGACCAGCCAGAGCTTGCCTAGGAGTCTTGTTCTGCGCATAGACTGTGCAAGGGGTGATGAATGCGGACATGTCAGGGACAATGGTAGGCCACCAAAAGCATTGTCGCACAAAAGCCAGGGTCCGAATCCGGGTGGCAGGCAAGCCTGGAGGAGTGGGCCCACTCCAGGACCGCGGAGCAGACGGTGTCAGGAACGAAGATCCGGTTATCAAGCCCCCCTCCCCGGGGAACGCCTGGGAATGCTGCACCTCATGGACCTGCTTTGCTTCCCCATTCTCCAGCTGTCGCCAGGCATGAAGTGGGAAGGCTGGCCTCGGGTTCTGGGGTAGTAGTCATTGGGCTATAGCGGCGTGACAGCGCATCCGGCTTGACATTCTTGGGTCCCGGCCGGTAAGAGAGGGAGAAGTTGAACCGTGTGAACAGCAGGGCCCATCTAGCTTGCCTGGAATTGGTGCGCTTGGCGGTGCGGAGATGCTCCAGGTTCTTGTGGTTGGTCGACATGATGAACGGATGTTTCACCCCCTCCAGCCAGTGTCTCCATTCCTCCAACGGCATCTTCACAGCGAGAAGCTCATGATTCCCCATGTCGTAGTTCTCCGTGACATTGAGGCGATGGGAGAAGGTGAGCTGTGGTGAAGCGATGTCTGAGGTCCCAGAATGCCCAGTCAGCAGCTGGAGATCACGTGAACGGAACCTTGGGCGAGGTGAATGCTGACAGGGGGGAATCCAGGGTGGATTAGTCCCGGATAAAGCGGTGATAGAAGTTGGCGAACCCCAGGAAACGTTGTAGCTGCACCCTGGAAGTAGGCTGGGGCCAATCCACCACCGCTCTCACCTTTCCGGGATCCATTTGTACACTCCCTGCAGCGATGATGTAACCCAGAAAAGGAATGGTGGAGCGATGGAACTTCCACTTCTCTGCTTTTACAAACAGCTGGTTCTCCAGGAGGCGTTGGAGAACTTGTCGACGAGGATATCATCGAGGTAGACAAAGACAAACCAGTTCAACATGTCGCAGAGAACATCATTAACCAGAGCCTCCCGGGAAAGTGGAGTGACCGGTGAGGCGGCGCTGCTAACCGTCGAGTTACTGAGGGGCTGTGAGGGTACCGTCGTAGTAGGCTGCCTCCCAGCCAACCCGCGGAATTGCTCCAACAAGATGTCCAACGCCCGGTCATGTTGTGGACCCCCTCCATAATGCCACGAAGCAATTCCTCGTGCCTACCAATGATGGCTCCTTGGGAGGAGATGGCATTGTGCAGCTGGTCTGAGTCTGCTGGGTCAGTCATCGCCAGTTAAGACCCAGAGGCAGACAAAGTCCGAAGTAACAACAGTTTATTAATCTAACAGGGGCAGGCAATAGGAAGGTCAAGGTCAGGCAGAGGTCACTAATCCAGATAGGTGGGGCAAAGGTTCAGGACAGCAGGCAGGCTCAGTGCAGACAGAATTGTCAACACCGGGAAAATTAGGAAACAGGAACAATCGAGAGACAGGAGCAGAGGGAAAACCGATGGTAGGCTTGACGAAACAAAACAACCTGGCAACAGACAAACAGAAAACACAGGTATAAATACACGGGATAATGGGGAAGATGGGCGACACCTGGGTGTAGGTAGGCCTGCTACTAGCCTTTCTGTATAGCACTTTGTGAGAAGTGAGTAGGGGCTCCCGAGTGGCGCAGCAGTCTAAGGCACTGCATCTCAATACTAGAGGCTTCACTACAGACCCTGGTTCAAATCCAGGCTTTATCACAACTGGCTGTGATTGGGAGTCCCAAAGGGAGGTGGAAAATTGGCCCAGTGTTGTTGGGGTAGGCAGTCAATGTAAATAATACTTTGTTCTTAACTGACTTGCCTGGTTAAATAAAAAAACATCTGCTGATGTAAAAAGGGCTTTAAAAATACATTTGATTGACAGTTGAGAACCAGGCTCAGAGGTATGGAAATCAAATCAAATGTATTTATATAGCCCTTCGTACATCAGCTGATATCTCAAAGTGCTGTACAGAAACCCAGCCTAAAACCCCAAACAGCAAGCAATGCAGGTGTAGAAGCACCCAACATAACCCTGATAATATTCCCAGCACTTACATGCCAATGGATGTACAATACGTAAAAATAGTAAACAAGTAGAAATCAGCTGAGCAAACAACAACTCTCTGGACAATAGAACTACACTCTAACCAGGAGTGGAAGCTGACAGTGTCCAGCAGCCATGCTACAAATTCTTCATCTTTGGAATTAAGGCGCATACACCGGCACTCTGTACTGGAGTGTAAGGCCAGTCATGGCCTACCTACATTCAAATCTCTTCATTAGTCCTGTTCCTCTAAGAAAGTGAAATGGAGCCCTAGACACCACTTCCCTCCCCTTTCCTCCCCTCTCTACACCACCCAAACCCCTACCTCACCCAGCCTCTCAGACCCTTTCACAAAATCTCTCCCTATCTACATCATATAGTTCACAAAATATCAACACATGCTCCACCATTTCCTCCCCTGAAGACTCATCACACAGACCTGGTTCATGTCTCCCTATCATCCACAAAGTGGCATTCAAACTGTGTGCCCAAACTGTAGTCTACTCCACATAACTTTCTCTCTCCTACATCCCATACTCCCCACCTCTTTCTTAACTCTCCGGTGCACGCAATAAAATTGCCACCCCTTACTACTAGCTTCCCACTCCCTTTGCCAAGGATCGAACCCTTTTGCCCAGATCAAGGACTTGACTTCCCCGCGGCTCAGGGGGACCTGAATATCTACCCCTTCTCTCCTCACAGCACTCTTAGCCACCAGATCAGCCTTCTCATTGCCCTCCACACCCACATGGGCAGAAACCCAGCAGAAACTTACCACCACTCCCATCCTCTCCAATCCCATTAGCAGCACCATCATCTCAACAAACACTTCTCCCCTATCCAACCTGCCCATCTTCACACTACTCAACACTGCTCAACACTACACTACTCAACACTACACTGACACATAATCAGTTAACCGCTTACATACTCTAACATTAAAATCTGGGGATATACACCCCTGCCCCCACCCTACCACTGACTGGATCCTTTGAACCATATGTATATTTCCTTAAAAACGAATAAAAACTATTATCTATATCTCTCCACACACCGTCTCATATCCTCACCCCATTCTCTCCTGCCCTCAATCTTGTCCACATCTACACTTGGTTTCAGAAACAGCCTCAGTGGAACGTTCCCCAATGCAATTGCCCGGCCCTATCTCTCTGTCCCCCAATCTATATTCTACCACCTTCTGCCCGATTGTCCACCCATACGCCCTCTGCTTACCCACTCCTTGCTCCCAGCATTCCCCAGTTGCCGTGGATGCAGGATGTCCTTCTGAACTCCCTTTCAACCTCGCCCAGTACGCTAATGCAAGCTTGTCCTGCCTTATCCTCAGCGGCAGTTCCCCACAATCCACCTGTAATGCCTCAACATGTGTCGTCCTGAAGGCACCCACACACAATCTCAGGGCCCTTGAATGTATCATGTCCAGGCGCTGTAGTGCTGTTTTGGCTGCCGGTCCATTTCAAAAGCACCCATAATCCAAAGATGACCTGATCAATGCCTGGTACATCTAGAAAGTGTTTGTCTATCTGACCTCCATGCATGTCCTGCCACTGCCCTCATGAGGTTCAACACCTTCCTACACTTAATTGCAACATGCCTCTTCCACATAAGCTTCTCATCAGACCACATACCTAAATACTTAAACTCAGACAAAATACCTATATCCTGACCGTATATGTGCAGCCTAACAAATTTAACCTTCCTCCTAGAACAGTGGTTCCCTACCAGGGGTACTACTGTAGGATCCCTGAGGGTACTTGGACTATCCACAGGAGGTACTTGAGAAGACTTATGAGAACATAGGCCTACTGGTAAAATGTACATGAGTAGGTACTTCAGGAGTACTCTGGGCAGAGCAAAATTCAGTTGGTGGTACAGCAACCAAAAAAGGTTGTGAAACACTGTCCTAGAATACACCTTAAAGCAGGACTTGGCCACAGATATCCTAAACCCCCATGTTAAAAACAAATCTTCCATATTAGAAATTGGCAGAGGTGTGAAAGGTGATTGAGGTGGAAGAGAAACTAGGGTAGTTAGGTTGAGAGGGCTGGCTTTTTTAACATTTCTTTCTCAAGCAATAGCTTGTTCAATATTCATGTTCTTCAACTGCTTTATTGTGTTCCAAAAGACACACCAAGCTTTGACGTTTACATGCACACTATTCATTCAATATTAAACTGATTATGGCAATAGGCAGATTACTCAATGGTCAAGTAAACACCTTACTCTGCTTATCTTAATCGGCGAAGGTCAAAATTGGAGTAAGGATACGGCGATTAAAACACCTGGTTTTCTGAGCAATCTTTTGAATTATTAGGACATGTAAACACCTTAAATCGGCTTTCCCAGCGGTGTATTTGATTTACCAGTGTGCCAGCACCAACCGAACAAGCCTCCCTCTTTATCGCAAGTGAAGTGTGTTCGGAACAACTGATTGTAATGCGTTTTAGAAGTAATTTTCACATACAAACATAACATGTCAGAACTCAGAATCAAATATGCTTCCCAAAACATGGTCGATGTGGTAGAGCGTTTATTTTGATTGGCGATTTTCTGCATTTATCAGGGTGCCATCAGGTAGCCTGATTTCAGATTGGTCCATCTAAACAGGATTATTAGGGACATTGTTCTTCTTGCAAAGCATGTAAACATTTTAATCAAACTATTATATTAACCTGACTATCCACAATAATTGCATGTGACTGTTTACTTGACTGAAAGTGGGGGTGCAACTCAATATTATAGTGAATATTAAAGATCATGTTACTGTATTTGGAATGTGTTGAATGTATTTTATATGTTGTACCTGCCAGAGTGGCTTGTTGAATAAATTGTATTTGCCGTAACATCAAATAAAATCACATTTTATTTGACACGTGCCGAATACAAACGATGTAGACCTTACAGTGAAATGCTTACTTACAAGCCCTTAACCAACAATGCAGTTTTAAGAAAAATAAGTGTTAAGTCAAAAATAGATAAGTACAAAATTGTACAATTAAAGTAACTATATATAATAATTAAAGAGCAGCAGTAAAATAAATGTAGCGGGGCTATATACAGGCGGTACCGGTACAGAATCAATGTGCGGGGGCAGTCGAGGTAAGTGAGGTAATATGTACATGTAGGTAGAGTTAAAGTGACTATGCATAGATAATAAACAGAGTAGCAGCAGCGTAAAAGGGAGGGGGGCAATGCAAATAGTCTGAGTAGCCATTTGATGAGCTGTTTAGGAGTCTTGTGGCTTGGGGGTATTAGCTTTTAAAAAGCCTTTTGGACCTAGACTTGGCGCTCCGGTACCGCTTGCCGTGCGGTAACAGAGAGAACAGTTTATGACTAGGGTGGCTGGAGTCTGACAATTTTAGGGCTTTCCTCTGCCTGGTATAGCCACCCAAGTTACCTTAGCATCCTTGGGCAGAGAGACTATGGTGGTCTGCTTGAAACATGTTAGTATTACCGACTCAGTCCGGGACAGGTTGAAAATGTCAGTGAAGACACTTGCCAGTTGGTCAGTGCATGCTCGGAGTACACGTCACTGGGCAGCTCGCGGCTGTGCTTCCCTTTGTAATCTGTAATAGTTTGCAAGCCCTGCAACATCCGATGAGTGTCGGAGCCGGTGCAGTACGATTCAATCTTAATCCTGTATTTGACGCTTTGCCTGTATAACGACACAGGGCGAGACCCAGATTCAGACACCGGAGGCAGATGGTTCAAGTCTCTGATATTTATTGAAAAAAAAGGGGCAGGTCGAGAACAGGCAGAAGTTCATAAACCAGGTCAGAGTTCAGAAGATACAGGGCGGCAGGCAGACTCAAGGTCAGGGCAGGCTGAATGGTCAGGCAGGCAGGTACAGTGTCAGGGCAGGCAAAGGGTCAGAACGGAAAAACATGCTGGTTGACTTGTCAAGACAAGATGAACTGGCAACAGACAGAGGACACTGGTATAAATACACAGGGAATAATGGGAGCAAATGGGAGACACCTGGTGGGGGGTGGAGACAAGCACAAGACAGGTGAAACAGATCAGGGTGTGACAGTACCACCCCCCCCCCCCCTGCAGGCGCATACCTGGTTGACCGGGGTGTCAGCGGTGAGGGCCGGGTCCAAGATGTCTCCTCCGAGCCATAACCCTGGAAACTCCTGCCCCGTGTTCAAACCCTCAGGAGGCGCTCACCGCATACGCCGGATGGCCATTGATGAATCGGGAGGAGGGATTGGCCTGGAAACAGAAGACAAAGGGCTGTGAGACAAGAGCATAATCCTGGACACATTCGAAGTAGGATGTATACGGAGGGTACGGGGTAACAGAAGATGAACAGCAGTGGGACTAAGGACTTTAGAGCTGGGGAAACGACCAATTAAACAGGGAGAAAGTTTAAGGGTTTAAGGGTCAAGGGTATGTTGACTTCTTCTTCTTGCTCCGGAAAGAGTGGAGGATGATACCCCATGGAGCACTTGAAATGGGAGAGCCCAGAGAGCCCTCCTATGATGTACATAATAAATGGCTCCCTACCCACCGGATGTGTACCAAACTCACTAAAATAGGCAGTAATAAAGCCTCTCTTGAAAAAGCCAAACCTTGACCCAGAAAATATAAAAAACTATCTGCCTATATCGAATCTCCCTTCTCAACATTTTTTTAAAAAGCTGTTGCGCAGCAACTCACTGCCTTCCTGAAAACAAACAATGTATACAAAACGCTTCAGTCTGGTTTTAGACCCCATCAAAGCAGTGAGACTGCATTCATGAAGGTGGTAAATTACCTTTTAATGGCGTCAGACCAAGGCTCTGCATCTGTTCTCGTGCTCCTAGACCTTAGTGCTGATTTTGATACCATCGATCACCACATTCTTTTGGAGAGATTGGAAACCCAAAAATGTCTACATGGACAAGTTCTGGCCTGGTTTAGATCTTATCTTTCTGAAAGATATCACTTTGTCTCTGTGGATGGTTTGTCCTCTGGCAAATCAACTGTGAATTTTGGTGTTCCTCAAGGTTCCATTTTAGGACAACTATTGTTTTCACCATATATTTTACCTCTCGGTGTTGTTATTCGGAAACAAAATGTTAAATTTCAGGAGGCTGAAGAAATTTGGCTTGTCACCAAAAACACTCACAAACTTTTACAGATGCACAATCGAGAGCATCCTGTCGGGCTGTATCACTGCCTGGTATGGCAACTGCTCCACCCACAACCGTAAGCCTCTCCAGAGGGTAGTGAGGTCGGCACAATGCATCACCGGGGGCAAACTACATGCCCTCCAGGACACCTACACCACCCGATGTCACAGGAAGGCCAAAAAGATCATCAAGGACAACCACCCGAGCCACTGCCTGTTCACCCCGTTATCATCAAGAAGGCGAGGTCAGTACAGTTGCATCAAAGCTGGGACCGAGAGACTGAAAAACAGCTTCTATCTCAAGGCCATCAGACTGGTATATAGCCATCACTAACATTGAGTGGCTGCTGCCAACATAAATGTATCACTAGTCACTTTAAACATTGCCACTTTATATAATGGTTACATACTCTACATTACTCATCTCATATGTACATACTGTACTCTACACCATCTACTGCATCTTGCCCCATGCCGTTAGGCCATCCCTCATCCATACATTTATATGTACATATTCCTATTCATTCCTTAACACTTGTGTGTAAAAGGAAGTTGTGAAATTGTTAGATTACTTGTTAGATATTACTGCTTGTTCGGAACTAGAAGCACAAGCATTTCGCTACACTCACATTAACATGTGCTAAGAATGTGTATGTGACCAATACAATTTGATTTGATATAGAGTTGAAGTCTGAAGTTTACATACACCTTAGCCAAATACATTTAATCTCAGTTTTTCACAATTCTTGACATTTAATCCTAGTAAAAATTCCCTGTCTTAGGTCAGTTAGGATCACCACTTTATTTTAAGAATGTGAAATGTCAGAATAATAGTAGAGAGAATTATTTATTTCAGCTTTTATTTCTTACATCACAATCCCAGTGGGTCAGAAGTTTACATATACTCAATTAGTATTTGGTAGCATTGCCTTTAAATTGTTTAACTTGGGTCAAACGTTCCGGGTAGCCTTCCACAAGCTTCCCACAATAAGTTGGGTGAATTTGGGCCCATTCCTCCTGACAGGACTGGTGTAACTGAGTCAGGTTTGTAGGCCTCCTTGCTCGCACACACTTCTTCTGTTCTGCCCACATATTTTCTATAGAATTGAGGTCAGGGCTTTGTGATGACCACCCCATTACCTTGACTTTGTTGTCCTTAAGCCATTTTGCCACAACTTTGGAAGTATCGTTGGGGTCATTGTCCATTTGGAAGAACCATTTGCGATCAAGCTTTAACTTCCTGACTGATGTCCTGAGATATTGCTTCAATATATCCACCTCATTTTTCTTCCTCGTGGTGCCATCTATTTTGTGAAGTGCACCAGTCCCTCCTGCAGCAAAGCACCCCCACAACATGATGCTGCCACCCCCGTGGTTGTTCTTCAGCTTGCAATTCTCACCTTTTCCCTCCAAACATAACAATGGTCATTATGGCCAAACAGTTACATTTTTGTTTCATCAGACCAAAGGACATTTCTCCAAAAAGCACGATCTTTGTCCCCATGTGCAGCTACTAAATCCATGACATAATTTCCTGGAATTTTCCAAGCTGTTTAAAGGCACAGTCAATTTAGTGTATGTAACTTCTGACCCACTGTGATACCGTGAATTATAAGTGAAATAATCTGTCTGTAAACAATTGTTGGAAAAAGTACTTGTCATACACAAAGTAGATGTCCTAACCGACTTTCCAAAACTATAGTTTGCTATCAAGAAACTTGTGGAGTGGTTGAAAAATGAGTTTTAATGACTCCAACCTAAGTGTATGTACACTTCCGACTTCAACTGTACATAGACCTCCACTCCTTGTCTTAACAGAGGTGGCTATTCTATCCTGCCGATACAGTGTAAAACCCGCTATCTGTATGTTATTCATGTCGTCATTCAGCCACGACTCAGTGAAACATAAGATGTTACAGTTTTGAATGTCCCGTTGGTAGGATATATGTGATCGTAGTTTGTCTATTTTATTATCCAATGATTGTACGTTGGCTAATAGGACCGATGGTAAAGGCAGATTACCCACTCGCCTTCGGATCCTTACAAGGCACACCAACCTACATCTCCGTCTCTTTCTCCTGCGAATGACGGGGATGAGGGCCTTGTCAGGTGTTTGAAGTAAATCTTTGCGTCCGACTCCTTAAAGAAAAAATATTCTTCCAGTACAAGGTGAGTAATCGCTGTTCTGATATCTCGGTCATAAGAGACGGTGGCAGAAACATTATGTACAAATGTTAAAAATAATGCAAAAAAACTCACACAATAGGACAATTGGTTAGGGGACCATAAAACGACAGCCATCTCCTCCGGCACCATTATCTCATGTACACTGCCCTTTCATTCCCCTGTGTGCTTCTCCCTGAGTGTGAACTAAAGGTTACCATGTGTGCATTCCAAATGGCACCCTATTCCCTTTACTACAAGGTCTCTTGTCAAAAGTAGTGCAGTATATAGGGAATAGGAGGCCATTTGGGATGCACACATGTCAACCTAAGAGGATCAAATCCACTGGAAGCCAGAGGAGGGCTATTTCTTCTCCAAGTGATAAATGGCTCAATGTCTGCCTAACAATTAACTGTCAATGGAGGTCTTAGCCTTCTGCCATGGACCAGGGCCCACAGTATCTATTACCCCTGTCCTCTACAATACTGGACAGCACATCCCCTTCGTCTCCGCTGCGTCTGCTCTGCTGGGGCTCTTAGGTGGTGGGCAGTGTCACTCGAGACCTGGAGAACCAGGAGCGCTCTGAGCTGGAGGCAGGGGACTTCCTCCTCCCTGGCTGCCTGCCTCCCTCTCCCCCTAGCCCAGCCTCCCTCTTCCCTCAAGCCCCCCTTTTTCCAAGCCCAGCCTCTTGCTCTCAGCCCAGCCTCTCTCCCTCCAGCCCAACCTTCCTCTCCCCCCAGCCCTGCCCAGCCCAGCCTCTTACCCTCTCCCCCCAGCATGGCCTCTCGCCCAGCCCAGCTCGATGGGCATCGATCCCCCAGCAGCGAGTCGACGCCGGTTCCCAGGGAGGGGTAAGGGGATCCACCTCGTTGCCTCCAACTATCCCTCTGCCCCTGTAGGGACAGGTCGTGGTAAATTAATAGAGTGTTTGTAGCCACTGGATATTGTTAATGTATTTGCTATTGATGGAGTGAGATAACATGAGTAGCTTCAGCCTTACTTAACACAAAACATAAATTCTCCAAGGCCATTGGGTATATAGGACAGGGTAGAGGTGGCAGGGGAGACTAGATGGGGCAGGATGGGGAAATGGGAATGGATGGGGTAGGTGAAGGCAGAGGAGGTAGGATGGGAAGGGTCCATGTAGGTGTATGACACTGGTTTTGTTGACCATCATTTCCGGTCACAACTTGCAGACTTGTTTACTGTTACTGTGCGTTTTGTTGCAAACCTTACTTTGCTACCTGACAACTTTACGTTTTTTACTTTTTAACTACCGTTTATATTGTCCGTTTTTCCCTCACTCAACTTTTTTCTCATTCAACTTTTTCACTCCGGACTCTTTATCTGGACATGGTTCATCAGGACCTCCAACAGCCGAAGCTAAGTAGTAACATTAACATGATGCCTTCTAATTGTAGTCTCTGTAATCATAATATACAGGAGAATGATCGCCTTACGGCGAGGATAGCTGTGCTGCAAGCCCAGCTTCAGACAAGGTTAATTTCAGTGTAGGAAAGGATGAAACAGCGTCTGTGCCACCAGTAAGTACAGATAGTAACGTTAGTATAAATTCCCTCACATGGTCCCCGCAGCCGGACAACTTTCTCATGGCTTCTGGAGGAAAATGATGTTGGAATACACAACAGGTGTCGCTCATTCAGCTGACAAACTTTCAATCCGTTTTCCCCATTAAGCAGCGAGTCGGAGTCTGAGGCCGAGCCTTCTCTTGTCTCTACTCCTCCCATTACGGGGTCTGAGACGCCGAAGCTTCCCACCATTAGCTCTGACAAATTGAAACCCCTAGTCATTGGCGACTCCATTACCCTCAGTATTAGACTTCAAACGAATCATCCAGAGATCATACACTGTTTACCAAGGGGCAGGGCTACCGACGTTAAGGCTAATCTGAAGATGGTGCTGGCTAAAGCTAAAACTAGCGAGTGTAGAGAGTAGAGATATTGTTATCCACGTCGGCACCAACGATGTTAGGACAGTCAGGGGTCACCAAGCGAAACATAGCTTCAGCGTACAAATCAGCTAGAAAGATGTGCCGGCATCGAGGAATTGTCTCTGGCCCCCTCCCAGTTAGGGGGAGTTATGAGCTCTACAGCAGAGTCTCACAACTCAATCGCTGGTTGAAAACGGTTTTCTGCCCCTCGCAAAAGATAGAATTTGTAGATAATTGGCCCTCTTTCTGGGACTCGCCCAAAAACAGGACCAAGCCTGGCCTGCTGAGGAGTGACAGACTCCATCCTAGCTAGAGGGGTGCTCTCATCTTATCTACCAACATAGACAGGGCTCTAACTCCTCTAGCTCCACAATGAAATAGGATGCAGGCCAGGCAGCAGGCTGTTAGCCAGCCGGCCAGCTTAGTGGAGTCTGCCACTAGCACAGTCAGTGTAGTCAGCTCAGCTATCCCCATTGAGACCGTGTCTGTGCCTCGACCTAGGTTGGGCAAAAGTAAACATGGCGGTGTTCGCCTTAGCAATCTCACTAGGATAAAGACCTCCTCCATTCCTGCCATTATTGAAAGAGATTGTGATACCTCGCATCTCAAAATAGGGCTACTTAATGTTAGATCCCTCACTTCAAAGGCAGTTATAGTCAATGAACTAATCACTCATCATAATCTTGATGTGATTGGCCTGACTGAAACATGGCTTAAGCCTGATGAATTCACTGTGTTAAATGAGGCCTCACCTCCTGTCTACACTAGTGACCATATCCCCCGTGCATCCCGCAAAGGCGGAGGTCTTGCTAACATTTACGATAGTAAATTTCTATTTACAATTATTTATTTTTTTACTTTTTCATCTTTTGAGCTTCTAGTCATGAAATCTATGCAGCAAATCAATCACTTTTTATAGCTACAGGCTTCCTGGGCCATATACAGCGTTCCTCACTGAGTTCCCTGAATTCCTATTGGACCTTATAGTCATAGCATATAATATTCAAATTTTTTGTGATTTTAATATTCACATGGAAATGTCCACAGACCCATTCCAAAAGGCTTTCGGAGCCATCATCAACTCAGTGGGTTTTGTCCAACATGTCTCTGGACCTACTCACTGTCACAGTCATACTCTGGACCTAGTTTTGTCCCATGGAATAGATGTTGTGGATCTTAATGTTTTTCCTCATAATGCTTGACTATCGGACCACCATTTTATTACGTTTGCAATCGCAACAAATAATCTGCTCAGACCCCAACCAAGGAGCATCAAAAGTCATGCTATAAATTCTCAGACAACCCAAAGATTCCTTGATGCCCTTCCAGACCCCCTCTGCCTACCCAAGGACGTCAGAGGACAAAAATCAGTTAACCACCTAACTGAGGAACTCAATTTAACCTTGCGCAATACCCTAGATGCAGTTGCACCCCTAAAAACTAAAAACATTTGCCAAGAGAAACTAGCTCCCTGGTATACAGAAAATACCCGAGCTCTGAAGCAAAGCTTCCAGAAAATTTGAACGGAAATGGCGCCACACCAAACTGGAAGTCTTCTGACTAGCTTGGGAAGACAGTACCATGCAGTATCGAAGAGCCCTCACTGCTGCTCGATCATCCTATTTTTCCAACTTAATTGAGGAAAATAAGAACAATCCAAAATGTATTTTTGATACTGTTGCAAAGCTAACTAAAAAGCAGCATTCCCCAAGAGAGGATGGCTTTCACTTCAGCAGTAATAAATTCATTAACTTCTTTGAGGAAAAGATCATGATCATTAGAAAGCAAATTACGGACTCCTCTGCATATTCCTCCAAAGCTCAGTTGTCCTGAGTCTGCACAACTCTGCCAGGACCTAGGATCAAGAGAGACACTCAAGTGTTTTAGTACTATATCTCTTGACACAATGATGAAACTAATCATTGCCTCTAAACCTTCAAGCTGCATACTGGACCCTATTCCAACTAAACTACTAAAATAGCTGCTTCCTGTGCTTGGCCCTCCTATGTTGAACATAATAAATGGCTCTCTGTCCACCGGATGTGTACCAAACTCACTAAAAGTGGCAGTAATAAAGCCTCTCTTGAAAAAGACAAACGTTGACCCAGAAAATATAAAAAGCTATCGACCTATATCGAATCTTCCATTCCTCTCAAAAAATTTAGAAAAAGCTGTTGCGCAGCAACTCACTGCCTTCCTGAAGACAAACAATGAATACAAAATGCTTCAGTCTGGTTTTAGACTCCATCATAGCACTGAGACCGCACTTGTGAAGGTGGTAAATTACCTTTAATTGGTGTCAGACCGAGGCTGTCCTGTGCATCTGTCCTCGACCTTAGTGCTGCTTTTGATACCATCGATCGATCACCACATTCTTTTGGAGAGATTGGAAACCCAAATTGGTCTACACGGACAAGATCTGGCCTGGTTTAGATCTTATCTGTGCGAAAGATATCAGTTTGTCTCTGTGAATGGTTTGTCCTCTGACAAATCAAGTGTAAATTTCAGTGTTCCTCAAGGTTCCGTTTTAGGACCACTATTGCTTTCACTATATATTTTACCTCTTGGGGATGTCATTCGAAAACATAATGTTAACTTTCACTGCTATGCGGATGACACACAGCTGTACATTTCAATGAAACATGGTGAAGCCCCAAAATTGCCCTCGCTAGGAGCCTGTGTTTCAGACATAAGGAAGTGGATGGTGGGCAAACTTTCTACTTTTAAACTCGGACAAAACAGAGATGCTGTTACGGTTTTCTAGTGGTGATGAATGAGAGTCGGACCAAACTGCAGCGTGTCGATTGCGATCCATGTTTAATCAAACAAAGAAACACGAACTTACAAAAAAACAATAAACAAAACCGAAACAGCCTATCTGGTGCAAACTAACAGAGTGTACACATAGGACACTAAGGACAATCACCCACGACAAACTCAAAGAATATGGCTGCCTAAATATGGTTCCCAATCAGAGACAATGATAAGCACCTGCCTCTGATTGAGAACCACTCCAGACAGCCATAGACTTTGCTAGATAACCCACTAAGCAAGAATCCCAATACCACCACCAAAACCCCAAGACAAACACACCACAATTACAAAAACCCCATGCCACACCCTGGCCTGACCAAATACATAAAGATAAACACAAAATACTTTGACCAGGGCGTGACAGAACCCCCCCCCCCCTAAGGTGCGGACTCCCGAACGCACCTCAAAACAATAGGGAGGGTCCGGGTGGGCATCTGTCCATGGTGGCGGCTCCGGCGCGGGACGTGGACCCCACTCAGTTAATGTCCTAGTCCCCTCTCCCTTCGTCCCTGGATAGTCCACCCTCGCCGCCGACCATGGCCTAGTAGTCGTCACCCAGAACCCCACTGGACTGAGGAGCAGATCGGGACTGAAGGACAGCTCGGGACTGAGGCAGCTCGGGACTGAGGGGAAGCTCGGGAGTGAGAGAAAGCTCAGGAGTGAGAGGAAGCTCAGGAGTGAGAGGAAGCTCAGGAGTGAGAGGAAGCTCAGGAGTGAGAGGAAGCTCAGGAGTGAGAGGAAGCTCAGGAGTGAGAGGAAGCTCAGGCAGGTAGATAGATCTACCAGATCCTGGCTGGCTGGTGGTTTCAGCAGATCCTGGCTGACTGGCAGATCCTGGCTGACTGGCAGATCAGGCGAACCGGAGACACCGAGCGCAAGGCTGGTGCCAAGTAAGCCGGCCCAAGGAGACGCACTGGGGACCAGATAGGTGGAGCTGGCTTAATGGCATTTGGCTCGACGCTCAATCTAGCCCGGCCGATACGCGGAGCTGGAATATACCGAACCGGGCTGGCAGATCTGGAAGATCCTGGCTGACTGGCAGATCCTGGCTGACTGGCAGATCCTGGCTGACTGGCAGATCTAGAAGAGTCTGGTTGACTGGCAGATCTGGAAGAGTCTGGTTGACTGGCAGATCTGGAAGAGTCTGGTTGACTGGCAGATCTGGAAGAGTCTGGTTGACTGGCAGATCTGGAAGAGTCTGGCTGACTGGCAGATCTGGCGGCGCTGGGCAGACTGGCGGCGCTGGGCAGACTGGCGGCGCTGGGCAGACTGGCGGCGCTGGGCAGACTGGCGACGCTGGGCAGACTGGCGACGCTGGGCAGACTGGCGGCGCTGGGCAGACTGGCGGCGCTGGGCAGACTGGCGGCGCTGGGCAGACTGGGGGCACTGGCGGCGCTGGGCAGACTGGCGGCACTAGCTGCTCCATATAGGCTGACAGCTCTGGCGGCTTCTTACAGACTGACAGCTCTGGCAGCTCCTTGCAGACTGGCAGCTCCTTACAGACTGACAGCTCCTTGCAGACTGACAGCTCCTTGCAGACTGACAGCTCCGTGCAGACTGACAGCTCCTTGCAGACTGACAGCCCTTTGCAGACTGACCGCTCCTTGCAGACTGGCAGCTCCTTGCAGACTGACAGCTCCATATAGACTGACAGCTCCATGCAGACTGGCAGCTCTGGCTGCTCTATGCAGACTGACAGCTCGGGCTGCTTCATGTAGACTGACAGCTCTGGCTGCTCCATGCAGACTGACTGCTTCATGCAGACTGACAGCTCGGGCTGCTTCATGTAGACTGACAGTTCTGGCTGCTTCATGCAGACTGACAGCTCTGGCTGCGCTGAACAGGCGGGAGACTCCAGCAGTGCTGTAGAGGACAAAGGCTCTGGCAGCGCTGGACAGGCGGGAGACTCCGGCAGGAGAGGAGAAAGGCTCTGGCAGCGCTGGAAAAGAGGGAGCCCCCGTAAGAATGGACCGGAGAGACAGCCTAGTGCGGGGGGCTGCCACCGGAGGACTGGTGCGTGGAGGTGGTGACGGATAGACCGGGCCGTGCAGGCGCACTGGAGCTCTTGAGCACCGAGCCTGCCCAACCTTACCTGGTTGAATGCTCTCGGTTGCCCTGCCAGTGCGGCGAGGTGGAATAGCCCGCACTGGGCTATGCAGGCGAACCGGAGACACCGAGCGCAAGGCTGGTGCCAAGTAAGCCGGCCCAAGGAGACGCACTGGGGACCAGATAGGTAGAGCTGGCTTAATGGAATTTGGCTCGACGCTCAATCTAGCCCGGCCGATACACGGAGCTGGAATATACCGAACCGGGCTGTGCACCCGCACTTGAGACACCGTGCGCTCCACAGGGAGTTTGCGCAGGTCTCCTACCTGGCATAGCCTTACTCCCTGTAAGCCCCCCCCCAATACATTTTTGGGGCTGACTCTCGGGCTTCCATCCGCTCTGCCGTGCTAGCTCCTCATAATGCCGCCTCTTTGCTTTTGCTGCCTCCAGCTCGGCTTTGGGGCGACAATAATCTCCAGGCTGATCCCAGGGTCCTTTTCCGTCCAGTTCGTCCTCCCATGTCCATTTCTCCAGGTAGTGCAGCCTCTCCCACTGCAGCTGCTGCTCCTGCTGCTGCTGCCTCTGTTGCCTCTGTTCCTGCTGCTCCTTTGGGCGGCTACACTCCCCTGGTTTAGCCCAGGGTCCTCTCCCGTCGAGGATTTCCTCCCATGACCAGAAATCCTTGTTGAGCATCTCCTTTTTCGGCTGCTCCTGCCTGTTGACAGCCACTTGGTCCGTTGGTGGTGGGTGATTCTGTTACGGTTTTCTAGTGGTGATGAATGAGAGTCGGACCAAACTGCAACGTGTCGATTGCGATCCATGTTTAATCAAACAAAGAAACACGAACTTACAAAAAAACAATAAACAAAACCGAAACAGCCTATCTGGTGCAAACTAACAGAGTGTACACATAGGACACTGAGGACAATCACCCACGACAAACTCAAAGAATATGGCTGCCTAAATATGGTTCCCAATCAGAGACAACGATAAGCACCTGCCTCTGATTGAGAACCACTCCAGACAGCCATAGACTTTGCTAGATAACCCACTAAGCAACAATCCCAATACCACCACCAAAACCGCAAGACAAACACACCACAATTACAAAAACCCCATGCCACACCCTGGCCTGACCAAATACATAAAGATAAACACAAAATACTTTGACCAGGGCGTGACAGATGCTTGTTCTAGGTCCCAAGAAACCAAGAGATCTTCTGTTGAATTTGACAATTAATCTTGGTGGTTGTACAGTCGTCTCAAATAAAACTGTGAAGGACCTCGGCGTTACTCTGGACCCTGATCTCTCTTTTGACATATCAATATCAAGACTGTTTCAAGGACAGCTTTTTTCCATCTAAGAAACATTGCAAAAATCAGAAACTTTCTGTCCAATAAGATGCAGAAAAATTAATCCATGCTTTTGTTACTTCTAGGTTAGATTACTGCAATGCTCTACTTTCCGGCTACCCGGATAAAGCACTAAATAAACTTCAGTTAGTGCTAAATACGGCTGCTAGAATCCTGACTAGAACCAAAAAATGTGATCATATTACTCCAGTGCTAGCCTCCCTACACTGGCTTCCTGTTAAAGCAAGGGCTGATTTCAAGGTTTTACTGCTAACCTACAAAGCATTACATGGGCTTGCTCCTACCTATCTTTCCGATTTGGTCCTGCCGTACATACCTACACGTACGCTACAAGACGCAGGCCTCCTTATTGTCCCTATAATTTCTAAACAAACAGCTGGAGGCAGGGCTTTCTACTATAGAGCTCCATTTTTATGGAATGGGCATGATGGGGTAAATTAGGGCAGGATGGGAACATTTGGGACTGGATGGGGTATTATGGGACAGGATGGGGCAGGACAGAGCAGTGAGGGTTGTTTCAGGTTTTTGTGGCACGTGTTTCCTGACGGTAGCTAGCGTATCAACCACAGTGAACTTTGATTTAAGATCAAAAGCATTATAAGACAAAAACACCACACATAGAATAGTTTTAACTCATATCTGCCACTCTTTGTAGCCTTTGCTTTCTGTATGAAATTCCCCTCATCATTGTCATCCAGGATAATGAGGCTGTGGGGGATGGTATAACATTTCCTCTTCGGCAGATTCATACTGCAATAATTGCTCCCTCCGGACCGATCGATGGCTCCGCTTATTGACGACGGCATCACACACACAAGCACGCACACGCCACATACACACACACACACAGCAGCTATGCTTATTGACAATAAGCGCCTCAGAGTACCACTCAAGGACTAATCATATACAGTGCATGCCCCTCTCCTCTCCTTCTCATCCCCCTCTCGTCTCCTTCTCATCCCCCTCTCCTCTCCCTCTCCTCTCCTTCTCATACCCCTCTCCTTCTCATCCCCCTCTGCTCTGCTTTTCATTTCCCTCTGCTCTCCTTCTCATCCCCCTCTACTCTCCTTCTCAAGCAAACAATGGAATCAACACTGTTTCAATCAACTCAGGACTGATGGATTTAACGCCAGATTCATTTTTCCTCTCTTCCTTTATAGGAAAGATGAACTGACAACATCCAGAATGCGGCAGCCAAGGTCTCTAAACGGAGGAGGAGGTGTTGTTGTTTTATTTAGGTCCATTTCATTGAGTTTAATGAGAAGGAAATTACACTGACAAATCACTGTAAACTAGAGACAAATGAAGGACATTACTGTGTTGGGGCACATTTCTCACATTAGTCTGAATGGGATGAGACTGAGAGCCAGATTCTACGGGTGACAAGGAGATGTATTGCTTACAGGGGGGTTGCGCTGGGATCCCAATAAGCTCTCTGTTGGATCGTCATTCCAACATGCGGTGACAAATGGCTAGGGAATAGGACAGAAAAAAACACCTGAGAATCAAAAGAACTATGGAATGGTTGTGGCTGTGAGTTGTGTCTTCAGGGCATCCCATACCAGGAAGACCTGAATTGATGCGATTTGAAAGAGGGGCTCTGTTGGGGACTCTCAGGACTAATGGTGACTGAGTTTTGTCCCACAACACAGTTTCTTAGTAGAATCTAGCTGCACCAGTTAAATGCCATGATAACGAAACCCAGATTACATCTTGCATTAACATAGGGTTTACATGATCCGATCATGATCAAATCTAATTTTATTTGTCACATGGGCCGAATATCTGCTACTCTTTGACATGACTCAATAGCCCCGTTTACACTCACCTTGTCACGGAACCCTCCGGAACTGTCATTCCGCACACCTGGTCCCTATTCCCATTTGATTAGTAATTGTATAAGTGTGCCCTTTGTTCACCATTATCCTTTCGATTATTGTTCCAATGTCCGTTGGTTGTGTGAGTACCTGTGCTGTGTTGTTTTGGCTTTCGTACCACGTGTAATGTGCAGATGATTACGGGTCTCGTCCCGTGTGATAATCATTGTGCCATTGTTTATTTATTTGAGGTACTCCTCGCTCTTTGTTTGGGTCTCAACCCTATGTTTGGTATACATGTTTGTTTAGTCTTCGTGCCTGTACATGGCACACTGTAATTTGGGTGAAGATTTTTTTTTAAACTATTACGCATTCCTGCGCCTGTCTCCTGACCCTTTATACCAACGTGACACACCTCTCTAAACTCACTCCATAGCGACCCCAGCCGTTGTGCTTAGTACAACTGCAGATCCGAGTCTGACGTCACCACTGTAACATGCATCACACTGCATGCTTAACAGTACCTCTTCCTCCCTCACCAGCTCACACCAAGACTGGATCTTGGGACCAGTGTCTTGCAAACTCACGACTGCCTTATTGACAACCTCTTAGCCAGCTGCACCGCCTAAAAGCTAGCAATTTTATGACATTTCAAGCTGAGGAGTGAGGTTACCAACTCAGGCACCATGATGGCCGTGGTGTTTTGATAGACAGACTGATTGTGTTACACTGAGAGAGGACAGATGGGTTATATTATACTATTGGAAACAAGTCAAGAGACACTAAAATCCTCTGGCCTTATACGGCTTCCTCTTCAATAATGCAGATACCACCTCTGGAGAAATCATCAAATTGTGTTCTGCAGACATCAGGTCACGACATGGAACTCTTTTTCCGATATGGTAATCAAAAACTGATGTCACAATGATCTTTGAGCATTTCTGGGTGACGTTGTATTGGATTGCAGCGCTTCTTGGATGAGAGCCTTTTTATTCCCATTGATTTAGGGCCATAGGGGGACGCTTGATACAATGGATGACCTCTACCAAAGTCAACACCATCGCTAGTTGTTTCATTATCATCCAGTGGACAGTAGAAATGTTTTATTTGGGGGGGTTTTGTCACTTGTTACACTATTTGAGAAAGGAATTTTATTGTCTGTTTCTGTGTTCATCTTGTTGATGGAATGTTTTGGGAAAACACAGCATGATCGTCAGAAATATTGGAGTTGCGTGTGTGGCCTGAAGAACAAGAAACAATAAAACAACTGCAAAAGTTTCTGTAGCACAATAATGTGTGTTAAATTGTGAGCTCCCATTCAAATTGACAAAACATTTGCTGATATGTTTATTTTATATATGAAAGCAGTGCAGACACATCTCAGGTGAATAAGTAGCTATGCCTGCATCTGTAGTCTCATGTCAATTTCGATAATAGATTATGATTATTCTAGACATTTTATCACTCAATGTAAACTAGCGCTGTTGCCAAGCAACATGAGAGTCCAATATCTACAAGGAGTCACTTTCTGAGAATAATAATTTCCATATGTCTAGTTTAGTTCGTCATGTGTGTCTTTATATAGATTTCAGAAATGACTTTTTTTGGTACTGATGGTCTAAGGCAGAAACTGGGAAATGATACGGTAATGTTAGAGCAGAATTATTTTGGTTCATGGAAAGTTTCCAAAAGTGATCTGCCAATTAAGAATATCCTCGCCTTCCTCAAAGAGTGTAATAAGGGAGTTATTAATATTAAATATTCAAAAATAAAGATCTCTGGTTGAAAACGGCCTATGTGGCATCGATAGTTGTCATAAGCATCAATTATAGTCCCCAAATTTACTATAAAGTGAAATTAGGATAACTTTAGTCACAAAGTCATTATTTTACAAAACGGAGATTGTGAGAATGAAGGAATTTATAACTTGGATATTTGAGGGTTGGGTTTGGATTTCAATCTTTCCCACTTTCCCACTAACACGGGATAGCTAGCAGCACCCATCTAAATTATCAGAGCAAAACACGCAAGGAGAATTGTCATGCAATGAGGGTGAACAGTGAAACAGCTGCACGCTATCCAATTGTAGCAGCAGAATCAACCTACAGCCCATCCATTTCTATATAGACAGCAGAACTACCCAATTGAGTCATTACACGCAGAGCCTCGGACTTGTTTGAGAGACGTGAGACAACGACACATACAACAAACATAACATTGCCAATGTTATGTTGAAAGAACGAGACTGTTCTTTATAAACTGTCACACCCTGATCTGTTTCACCTGTCTTTGTGATTGTCTCCACCCCCTCCAGGTGTCGCCCATCTTCCCCATTATCCCCTGTGTTCTCTGTTTGTCTGTTGCCAGTTTGTCTTATTTGTCAAGTCAACCAGCATTTTGTTTCTCAGCTCCTGCTTTTTCCCAGTCTCTCTTTTCTTGACCCTCCTGGTTTTGACTGTTGCCTGTCCTGACTCCGAGCTCGCCTGCCTGACCACTCAGCCTGCCCCTGACTCTGAGCCTGCCTACCGACCTGTACCTTTGCCCCCCTCCGCTGGATTTTTGACCTCTGCTTACCCTGAGCCTGCCTGCCATCCAGTACCATTGCCTCACCTCTGGTTACTGACCCCTACCTGCTTTGACCTGTCTATTGCCTGCCCCTGTGGTATCATTATACTATTGTTTATTCAACGTGGTCTGCATCTAGATCTTACCTTCATACCTGATATGAACGACTTGGGTGTTCTCCAACTCAAACATCCTCACATTCATGAGCTAACGTTGGCATCATAAGCACAACTGTTATTCCTTTAGCCAAAGTACCAATATACTGTATCTTTGGTACGGTGGCTGTTGGGGTTATCTCAATCACGGTGAGTGAAGAGGAACAAACAACAATACTGTCAGGGTAGGCTATTAGGAACATAACACATTCACATTAAACCACACCCTCAAGATGCAAATTTCCTCTCCGCAGTTGAATTTCTTAATGAGGAGGAGGAAAACTGTGCCGAAATCAGTGAGTTCACCCCCTTTTAATGGTAGGGTAAATTGAAAGACCTCATTTTGCTCACTGCCCAGTGCAGGGATGTCTAAAATATGCCATTTTGCTCACTGGGTACCATGTCTGTCTTGTTCAATTTTGATACAGAGTTGATAAGGTCAGGTTAGGTTGTCAGCTAATCCATGAGTGCTTTCGTTCCGAACACGTTATGGTGCTTTAGCTGCTAAAGATTTTGACATGTTGCAGAAGTGTGTAGAAGGGAGATACCACAATGTGAGTAATGTGCAGGAGGGCACAGGGAGTGTAAAGTTAGGGTAAAGAAAGCACTGTGTGTCAACTGTGGGGGCGCCTGGTCCCAGCCTGGTCTCATAGATTAGATTTAACATAGTAAATGTAAATCTAGCACACTCAAATTAGTATGATATGTTACGTTTGGTATGGTTACATACCGACAGCGGCACACCTGGCGACAACTTCCGGTGAAATTGGAGGGTGCTCAATTCAAATAAATAATCATACAAATTATGGATATTAAACATCTAGGTACATACAAGTGTCTTATATCAGTTAAAAGCTTACATTTTTGTTCATCTAACTGCATTGTCCGATTTAAAATAGGCTTTACAGCGAAAGCATACCATGCGATTGTTTGAGGACGGCGCCTCACATCAAAATATTTTTCAACCAGCACAGGCTTCATAAAATCACAAATAGTGATTAAATATTCACTTACTTTATGAAAATCTTCCTCTGATTTGCAATCCAAAGGGTTCCAGCTACAACATAGATGGTCGTTTTGTTAGATAAAATGCTTCTTTATATCCCAAAAGGTCTGTTTAGTTGGCGCCATCGATTTGAGAAATCTACTTGTTCAACATGCGAAGAAGGGAATCCAAAAAGCTACCGCTAAACTTTGTTAAAACAAGTCAAAATACATTTCCATGTAATCTTCAGGTACCCTAAAACGTAATTAAACTATAATATTTCATACGGAAAGAAGTATGTTCAATAGAAAAGTAAAATTAGCAGGTGCGTATCCTCTTTGTCGTGCGCGCACAGACTGATTTCCAACTCTGACTCCCAGTACCAAAACTCTAAATTCTTCCTAATTTGGGAAGAAAAAAGCCTGAAACCTTAAACAAAGACTGTTGACATCTAGTGGAAGCCATAGGAATTGCAATCTGGGAGCTGGAATTGCATATGCCCCATAGCTTTCCATTGTAAGAGGATGGGCTCTCTCAAAAAAAACATTCTGGTTGGTTTTTCTTTGGATTTGCTCCTACCATATCAATTGTGTTATAGTCTCATATATTATTTTAAAATTTCTACAAACTTCAAAGTGTATCTATCCAATGGTACCAATTATATGCATATCCTGGCTTCTGGGCCTGAGTAACAGGCAGTTTACTTTGGGCACGTCAGTCAGACAGGAAGTGGAGAGGAATAGACCCTAGCCTGATTAAGGCAAAAACGAAAGGAGGGTGGTTGGTCGGAGTGGATGAGTGGGTGTGGAATGGATGTGAAACGGCTAGCTTAGTTAGCGGTGCACGCTAAATAGCGTTTCAATCGGTGACGTCACTTGCTCTGAGACCTTGAAGTAGTGGTTCCCCTTGCTCTGCAAAGGCTGCGGCTTTTGTGGAGCGATGGGTAACGATGCTTTGTGGGTGACTGTTGTTGATGTGTGCAGAGGGTCCCTGGTTCGCGCCCGGGTATGGGCGAGGGGACGGTATAAAGTTATACTGTTACAGGTGCATAACATGAATGTCTAACAACCGAAAGGTTGTGAGTTTGAATCTCATCACGGACAACTTTAACATTTGAGCAACTTGGCAAATAACCCTAAGCTTAACTCTTTAACCTAACTCCTAACCGTAACCTTAACCTTAATCCCCAACCCTAACCTCTAGCCAAGCTAACATTAGCCACCTAGCTAACGTTAGCCACAAGAAATTGGATTCGCAACACATTGTACGAATTGCAATTCGTAATATTTCTTACAAAATGACTGATGGAAATCACCAATTAATACACACCATATGAAATGTAACATATCATACTAAATGGAGGTAGACAGATATACATTTACTATGTTACAGCTACCTCTGAGTCCAGGTTGGATAGATGTGTGTGAGACATTTTAGTGCTGAAGATCTACAGGGGGTTTTGAGAGAAGGGATTCCATCCCAGCTAGCAATGGGGAATCGACCCAGAAGGGGCCCTATTCCGGGGGGGGGGGGGCATGGGAATCAGGTGCCGGAATCAGCCCCGAATCAAAATGAATGACTGCCCACAAATCGTCCGTTTCTGTATTCTGGAATTGAGCCGACTTTGCCAGCATCTTACCAGAATCCCCCCAGAAGCCGCCCGATGCAAATTTAAATAAATGTATACATATTTAGTCATTTTAAATATTACTATTATACATTTTATACATACAAATTATACCCATCCACAAAAAAAAAATGGTGTTGACACGGACACCATACACCTGGTGTCCGTGTCAACGTGCATGCGCCTGGCCCACCACAGGAGTCGCTACAGCACGATGGGACAAGGTCATCCCGGCCGGCCAAACCCTCCCTTAACTCGGGAGGGTTTAGCCGCCGGCATGGGTCTCCCGGTCGCGGTCGGCACGGGTCTCGAACCAGGCTCCATCCACAAAGTTGTTAAAGCTTATCAATTGCCTTGCACAAAGTATCAAATTACTAAAATACTACACAAGACTCTTAAAGAATTTAATTAAAATGTTAATTGTATTTTTTGATCGCAGAAACGATTAGAAAATATGGAAAAATAAATAATGAAACGTTAATTATAAAAAGCACCCAGTGTAATCATCTGCCAGAGAGTAGCCCCAATCGTCCCGAGCCCCAAATAATACATTTGGGCCAGATAACTCACACTGGAATCGCCCTGAACTCAATCCCCCAATCCTAGCCATGAATAATAGTGCCAGACTCAGGCCACATGACGTCTGCCGAATCTGACTCTCAGCCGAGTGCCCCGACTCTCAGCTGGAATCGGCCCAGATCCATTGTGCTAGCTGGGATTCTTCCAGGCCGGCGGCCTAGTGTGGGATCTGTTAGGGCCAAAGTAGCGGGATGGGGTGGTGGGTTTTTGGGAGATATTGGTTTATATGTGCAGGGTTAGGTGGTGGTGGTGGAATGCCTTTTTCCCCTTCCATTTTTCCCTTTTTTGTGACCAAAATGTGCAATTCAAATTCCGAGCTGTAAAAGGCAGCAATACGCAAGAAAGCGTCTAGTCTGTCGTAAAGCCACACGAAGAAGAATTAGTTCTGTTTCCATGACAATGACGTCAATATCAGTGTCGGGTAACCAAAGGTCAAAATAAATACAAGTGAGTGAAACGGAAGCAAACTGGAGAAATAAGTTTTAAACTGTTGCAAAAACAAAAGTAAAAGTAGGGGAAGTGGTTTGTTGTGAAGGGTAGCGCGTTTTAATATGCTGGGAATAGACGGAGAAGCTGGTGGTAAGGAATTGTCAAGTCATATCAGTAGAAAACCGTTAGCTAGCTGGGTACTTCGCAAGCTAGCTAACAATAGCTAGCCAGCAAAGTTAGCTAATCTTCAAGGGATGACTACAGGCAGTGATATACCAAGCTAACTACTAGCGTTTGCCTATTGTTTTTACAAACAGTTGAAAGAAGACTCGGGTAAGAAGGGAGAATGACTACTTGACACCACATTCACTAAATAGCTTTGCTAGCTAACATTTACCATAACTAGTTAACGTTAGCTAGCAAAGTAGCTAGCTAGCTCAAAGTAGACCGGTTGCTGTCCAATAACCTTGTCAAACAACAACAAAGGGAAAGTTTGTTCTTGCTGATTTTGAGCTTGTTAGCCACCTTTAGGTAGCTAGCTAGGTAGCTACAGGCATCGGCAGACAACGCTTGTTTACCTGTGCCGTGTATGACTCCTGTTACTGATTTATGGAAGGACACTATCTTAATTATTGTCTATTCTAGCTAAGGTAGCTAGCCAGCCAGCTGATGGTTAGTAGCTAGTTGGGGAAAATTAGTGTCAATGATAGCGTTCCTTTATCTCATAACGTTTTAAGCTCTTCTTTGTATCTATAATTATGATGAGGGTTGTTGCATGGTGTTCGAAGTGTCAACAGTCCAAGTTCAGACAAGGACAAAAGTCCCTCCAGTCAAGTCAATGTCAAAACAAAAATTGTAATTTGAAGCATCTTCATTTGGTTGTTGATTGTTTCATGTTGTCCTCAATTATGCCATTGTATTAATTCAATGTACTTAATATTGATTGTTGATGTATGTTCTCTTAGTAATTTGTATAACAACAAACATTTTAAAAGAGAGCACTAGTGCTTGGCTTGGGAGACCAAGGATGTTCCTCAAGTGATTCAGAATTGGCCCTGTTCAAAAGTAGTACACTATATAGGGAATAGTCTGCCATTTGGTTATCACTTGAGCAACATCCTACCTCCCTCCATTCATCCTCTCTGGCCCCTCATGTCAGTGTTTTCCAGATGACCGCATTGTTTCTCAGTTGTCCCGACTGTGGCACATTGGGTTGGGAGAACAAGGGGCCAGGAGTTGATCCTTGGTGGAAGACCGTGTCACTGCTGTACTGACCCAAGCCCATTGTTAGACCAACCGGTGGCCTGGGCATCTTGGCTGGGAATCAGAGTTCGACCACATCTGTGGTGTGGTGGTGTGCCTCCCAAATGGCATTCTATTCCTTATAGTGCTCTACTTTTGACCAAAGTGACTCTGGGGGCTGGGAAGGAACAGCTCTGGTGACCCCTCTGACCCTAAACACATTGCCTCTCCCTGAACAAAGCTATTTGATAAATGGGATAGAGATGTGTCGTGTGTGGATGGCTATGTTTGACCCCAATCATAGGCTCTACTTTACATCACAATATATTGCGTTGTGAGCAGTGTAATTGTTAATTGGGCTATTTTGAAGATGCAAGTGGGATGCATTTTTTTGTTGATCATGCAAACTGTCAAATAAGAGACGTATGATATCCCACCTGGTTTGTGCCAAACGAGGGCTGTTTGGGGCTGTAAACATCCCCGACTGGAATCTGTTCTACATCATCAGAGCTTTCAGTCAGGTGTTTGCTGCTGCTGGCTGCCTCCAGCTCCTACTGGGAAACAGACCAGTGCCATGTGGTGCTTGACCTGCTAATGATACTGTTTGTACGACAGACTGCATCCTTACCAATGCCTTAGTTCAGTGTCCTTCAACCCTGGTCCTGGGAATCCACAAGCTGTGAAGGCCACTCCAGCTTGACTAACACACCAGATGTTGGGAAGCTAATGGTCAAGACTACAGTGCTGAGCCCAGTGGGCTGAATCAGAAGCCAGCAGTGCACACCCTGTGGGTTTCCAGGATCTAAATTGAAGAACACTTCTCTACTGATCTCAATGGAATGCTGAAATTAACTTATGATGACAACTGTTAATATGTGCATCTCAGTTGTAATTCTCAGTTGGCTCATACAGCTTATTCATAACAACACTCTAGAGGACACCATACAGACAGACCATACAGTGCTAAGACTACAGTTAATGTAAACATCCTACACTCAGCTGTGAGTTGGCAGCAGAGGCTGGGAGAAGGCTGTTTACTTTAACTGGCTTGGATAGACACCCAACCAAACAGGAAGACAGACAGTCAGCAGGTCCATGCTATGGATGGAGGATCATTATCTACCAGGGTGATTCCTCATGAAACAAGGAAAGAAAAATACCATGATTTTCATTCAGTTTAATCCATAGAATGGTCCTTTGGAGGAAGGATTGTTGACATATATTTGACATTTGTATCTTTAAAGCATAATTGAGAAATAATGAATTGGTTGGAACGTTTGTGACATTTTGGGCTTACCCAGGCCTCTTACAAGACTCCATAATGTTTCACCTGTCGATGCTTCAAAAAATTGGTACCATTTGTTCTGTAATATGAGTGTAGTATTTTCATTTTTTAAATATATTTTTTTAATGAATATTGAAAAGCTGCTTTGGCTGATTTTCCTATATATTGTTGAACATAATATACTCTACAGCAGGGCTCTAACCCGGTTCCTTGAGAGCGACCATCCTATAGGTTTTCGCTCCAACCCTAATCTAGCACACCTGATTCTAATAATTACCTGGTTGATCAACTGAATCATGTTAGTTACAACTGGTGTTGGTAAGTGTGAACTTACAGGAGGATAGCTCTCCAGGAACAGGGTTGGAGAGCCCTGAGCCACAGGCATATCAAAGTTCCATATTAGGATCTCTGCTACCATTTTAGAGTTCTGATCCAATTTCAAAGCATTATCAACATAATTACTGTGAAAATGGTTTCAGGATGTGCAATGATACAAGAAAAACAGGGCTATGATTGGTTACAATGCCAATTTCTCTGTATAGAATGGGCCATAACTTTTAAACTAGCAGAGATCCCACCCTGAAATGTTAAAATGCCTGTAGTGTATATTATGTTCAATGTATGAAGTTTGTATTTCTTGGTATGTGACTTGTCCCATTGTTTCTGTATTTGTTAATAATAAAAATGAACAAAAATACCTGACAATCTGTCAGCCCCTTTCCACTTCTGATTCACTCAGTTGTGTTTTATGAGAATGACGATACATTTTCTAAATGAATATGTAATGGTGATAATTTTTTTATAAAGTCATCTTTCATAGCAATGACATGTCCAGTGGTGGAAAAAGTACCCAATTGTCATACTTGAGTAAAAGTGATGTACCTTAATAGAAAATGACTCAAGTGAAAGTCACACAGTCAAATTCTAGTTAAGTAAAAGTATTTGGTTTTAAATATACTTAAGTATCAAAAGTAAACGTAAAATTCCTTATATTAAGTAAACCAAATGGCACACTTTTTTTCTCTCCTTTTTACAGATAGCCAAGGGCACTCAGACATAATTTACAAACAAAGCATTTGTGATTAATGAGTCTGCCAGATCAGAGATCAGGGATGTTTTCTGGACCATTTTCATGTCCTGCTAAGCATTCAAAATGTAACGAGTACTTTTGGGTGTCAGGGAAATGTATGGAGTAAAAAGTACATTTATTTTCTTTGAGTGTAGTTAAGTAAACGTTTTCAAAAATATAAATGGTAAAGTACAGATACCCCCAAAACCAACTTTAAATAGTACTTTGAAGTATTTTTACTTCAGTACTTTACTCCACTAAAAATGTCACATCTAACAATGTAAAACACGTTATCCCCGTGTTTAGCCTCTAGATGTCAGTGTTGTACTGAGGATCATACAGCCATGTGAAGTCCATACACACCAAAGTGCATGTAAGCCCTAACTGATGCAGGTGGTGTGTATTATTTTTCCCATCTTCATTGGGAACGTATAAATAAATTCATTCCAAGTAAGTAATAGTATCAAATCAAATTGTATTAGTTGCATGCGCTGAATACAACCGGTGTAGACCTTACAGTGAAATGCTTACTTACATGCCCCTAACCAGCAATGCAGTTTAAAGAATAAAATAGTGGATAAGATTAAGAAATAAAAGTAACAAGTAATTAAAGAGCAGCAGTAAAATAACAATAGCGAGACTATATACAGGGGGGTACCGGTTAGTTCAGTTAATATGTACATGTAGGTAGAGTTAAAGTGACTATGCGTAGATGATAACAACCGAGTAGCAGTGGTGTAAAAAGAGGGGGCAATGCAAATAGTCTTGGTAGCCATTTGATTAGGTGTTCAGGAGTCATGGCTTGGGGGTAGAAGCTGTTTAGAATCCTATTGGGCCTACAGTTGTGGCCAAAAGTTTTGAGAATGACACAAATATTAATTTCCACAAAGTTTAATGCTTCAGTATCTTTAGATGTTGTTGTCAGATGTTACAATAGAATACTGAAGTATAATTACAAGCATTTCATAAGTGTCAAAGGCTTTTATTGACAATTACAAGAAGTTGATGCAAAGAGTCAATATTGGCAGTGTTGACCCTTTTTCAAGACCTCTGCAATCTGCTCTGGCATGCTTTCAATTAACTTCTGGGCCTGACTGATGGCCATGGACCCACTTAGTTATCACTTTTTCCTTATGGCAAGGTGTTCCATCATGCTGGAAAAGGCATTGTTCATCACCAAACTGTTCCTGGATGGTTGGGAGAAGTTTTTCTCGGAGGATGTGTTTGTACCATTCTTTATTCATGGCTGTGTTCTTAAGCAAAATTGTGAGTGAGCCCACTCCCTTGGCTGAGAAGCAACCCCACACGTGAATGGTCTCAGGATGCTTTACTGTTGGCATGACACAGGACTGATGGTAGCGCTCACCTTGTCTTCTCCGGGCAAGCTTTTTTCCGGATGCCCCAAACAATCGGAAAGGGGATTCATCAGAGAAAATGACTTTACCCCAGTCCTCAGCAGTTCAATCCCTGTACCTATTGTAGAATATCAGTCTGTCCCTGATGTTTTTCCTGGAGAGAAGTGGCTTCTTTGCTGCCCTTCTTGACACCAGGCCATCCTCCAAAAGTCCTTGCCTCACTGTGCGTGCAGATACATTCACACCTGCCTGCTGCCATTCCTGAGCAAGCTCTGTACTGGTGGTGCCCCGATCCCGCAGCTGAATCAACTTTAGGAGACGGTCCTGGCGCTTGCTGGACTTTCTTGGGCGCCCTGAAGCCTTCTTCACAACATTTGAACCGCTCTCCTTGAAGTTTCTTAATGATCCAATAAATGGTTGATTTAGGTGCAAACTTACTGGCAGCAATATCCTTGCCTGTGAAGCCCTTTTTGTGCAAAGCAATGATGACGACACGTGTTTCCTTGCAGGTAACCATGGTTGACAGAGAAAGAACAATGATTCCCAGCACCAGCCTCCTTTTGAAGCTTCCAGTCTGTTATTCAAACTCAATCAGCATGACAGAGTGATCTCCAGCCTTGTCCTCGTCAAAACTCACACCTGTGTTAACGAGAGAATCACTGACATCATGTCAGCTGGTCCTTTTGTGGCAGGGCTGAAATGCAGTGGACATGTTTTTGGGGGGATTCAGTTCATTTGCATGGCAACGAGGGACTTTGCAATTAATTGCAATTCATCTGATCACTCTTCATAACATTCTGGAGTATGTGCAAATTGACATCATACAAACTGAGGTAGCAGACTTTATGAAAACTAATATGTGTGTAATTCTCAAAACTTTTGGCCACGACTGTAGACTTGGCGCTCCAGTACCACTTGCTGTGCAGTAGCAGAGAGAACAGTCTATGACTAGGGTGGCTGACGTCGCTGACCATTTCTAGGGCCTTCCTCTGACAACACCTGATATAGAGGTCCTGGATAGCAGGAAGCTTGGCCCCAGTGATGTACTGGGCCGTTCCCACTACCCTCTGTAGTGCCTTGCTTTCAGAGGCCCGAGCAGTTGCCATACAAGGCAGTGATGCAACCAGTCAATGGTGCAGCTGTAGAACCTTTTGAGTATTTATTTAATTTTTAATTTATTTCACCTTTATTTAACCAGGTAGGCTAGTTGAGAACAAGTTCTCATTTGCAACTGCGACCTGGCCAAGATAAAGCGTAGCAATTCGACACATACAACAACACAGAGTTACACATGGAATAAACAAAACATACAGTCAATAATACAGTAGAACAAAAAAAAATCTATATACAGTGAGTGCAAATGATGTAAGTTAAGGAAATAAATAGGCCATGGTGGCGAAGTAATTACAATATAGCAATTAAACACTGGAATGGTAGATTGGCAGAAGATGAATGTGCAGGTTGAGATACTGGGGTGCAAATACCAGTATGGGGGATGAGGAAGGTAGATAGATGGGCTGTTTAAAGGATCTGAGAACCCATGCCAAACCTTTTCAGTCTCCTGGGGGGGAATAGGTTTTGTAGTGGCCTCTTCACGAATGTCTTGGTGTGTTAAGTTTGTTGGTGATGTGGACACCAAGGAACTTGAAGCTCTCAACCTGTTCCACTGCAGCGCCGTCGATGAGATTGGGGGCATGCTCGGTGCTCTTTTTCCTGTAGTCCACAATCATCTCCTTTGTCTTGTTCATGTTGAGGGAGAGGTTGTTGTCCTGGCACCACACGGCCAGGTCTCTGACCTCCTCCCTATAGGCTGTCTCGTTGTTTGTGATCAGGCCTACCACTGTTGTGTCATCGGCAAACTTAATGATGGTGTTGGAGTCGTGCCTGGCTGTTCAGTCATGAGTGAACAGGGAGTACAGGAGGGGACTGAGCACGCACCCCTGAGGGGCCCCTGTGTTGAGAATCAGTGTGGCGGATGTGTTGTTACCTACATTTACCACCTGTGGGCAGCCCATCAGGAAGTCCAGGATCCAGTTGCAGAGGTAGGTGTTTTCTCCCAGGGTCCTTAGCTTAGTGATGAGCTTTGAGGGCACTATGGTGTTGGAACACTGAGCTGTAGTCAATGAATAGCATTCTCACATAGGTGTTCCTTTTGTCCAGGTGGGAAAGGACAGTGTGAAGTGCACTAGAGATTGCATCATCTGTGGATCTGTTATGGCGGTATGCAAATTGGAGTTGGTCTAGGGTTTCTGTGATAATAATGTTAATGTGAGCCATGACCAGCCTTTCGAAGCACTTCATGGCTACAAACGTGAGTGCTACAGGTCAGTAGTCGTTTAGGCAGGTTACCTTAGTGTTCTTGGGCACAGGCACTATGGTGGTCTGCTTAAAACATGGTGTTACAGACTCTGACAGGGAGAGGTTGAAAATGTCAGTGAGGACATTTGCCAGTTGGTCAGCATGCTCGCAATACATGTCCTGGTAATCCGTCTGGCCCTGCAGCCTCGTGAATGTTGACCTGTTTAAAGATCCTTCTCACATCGGCTGCGGAGAGCATGATCACAGTCTTCCCGGAACAGCTGGTGCTCTCATGCATGTTTCAGTGTTATTTACCTCTCGTGTCACTGGGCAGCACTCGGCTGTGCTTCCCTTTGTAGTCTGTAATGGCTTGCAAGCCCTGTCACATCCGACGAGCGTCAGAGCCGGTGTTGTATGATTCTATCTTTGTCCTGTATTGATGCTTTGTCTGTTTGATGGTTTGTCGGAGGGCATAGCGGGATTTATTATAAGCTTCAGGGTTAGAGTCCCGCTCCTTGAAAGTGGCAGCTCTAGCCTTTATCTCAGTGAGGATGTTGCCTGTAATGCATGGCTTCTAGTTGGAGTATGTACGTCCGGTCACTGTGGGGACGACATCATCAATGCACTTATTGATGAAGCCAGTGACTGATGTGGTGTACTGCTCAATGCCATCGGAGGAATCCTGGAACATATTCCAGTCTGTGCTAGCAAAACAGTCCTGTAGCTTAGCATCTGCTTAATCTGACCACTTTTTTATTGATCTAGTCACTGGTGCTTCCTGCTTTAATTTTAGCTTGTAAGCAGGAATCGGGAGGATAGAATTATGGTCAGATTTGCCAAATGGAAGGCGAGGGAGAGCTTTGTATGCATCTCTGTGTGTGGAGTAAACGTGGTCCAGAGTTATTTTTTTTTTTTTTTTTCTTCCTCTGGTTGCACATTTAACATGCTGATAGAAATGTGGTAAAACGGATTTAAGTTTGCCTATATTAAAGTCCATTGCTACTAGGAGTGCCACCTCTGGGTGAGTGTTTTCTTGTTTGCTTATGGTGGAATACAGCTCATTCAATGCTGTCGTAGTGCCAACCTCTGACTGTGGTGGTATGTAAGCAGCTACGAAAAATATAGATGACAACTCTCTAGGTCGGTATTGTGGTCTACAGTTTATCATGAGATTTATTTTTATTTTTTATTTAAAAAATGTTTACCTTTATTTAACCAGGTAGGCTAGTTGAGAACAAGTTCTCATTTGCAACTGCGACCTGGCCAAGATAAAGCATAGCAGTGTGAGCAGACAACAAAGAGTTACACATGGAGTAAACAATTAACAAGTCAATAACACAGTAGAAAACAAAGGGGGAGTCTATATACAATGTGTGCAAAAGGCATGAGGTAGGCAAATAATTACAGTTTTGCAGATTAACACTGGAGTGATGAATGATCAGATGGTCATGTACAGGTAGAGATATTGGTGTGCAAAAGAGCAGAAAAGTAAATAAATAAAAACAGTATGGGGATGAGGTAGGTGAAAAAGGGTGGGCTATTTACCAATAGACTATGTACAGCTGCAGCGATCGGTTAGCTGCTCAGATAGCTGATGTTTGAAGTTGGTGAGGGAGATAAAAGTCTCCAACTTCAGCGATTTTTGCAATTCGTTCCAGTCACAGGCAGCAGAGTACTGGAACGAAAGGCGGCCAAATGAGGTGTTGGCTTTAGGGATGATCAGTGAGATACACCTGCTGGAGCGCGTGCTACGGATGGGTGTTGCCATCGTGACCAGTGAGCTGAGATAAGGCGGAGCTTTACCTAGTATGGACTTGTAGATGACCTGGAGCCAGTGGGTCTGGCGACGAATATGTAGCGAGGGCCAGCCGACTAGAGCATACAAGTCGCAGTGGTGGGTGGTATAAGGTGCTGTAGTGACAAAACGGATGGCACTGTGATAGACTGCATCCAGTTTGCTTAGTAGAGTGTTGGAAGCCATTTTGTAGATGACATCGCCGAAGTCGAGGATCGGTAGGATAGTCAGTTTTACTAGGGTAAGCTTGGCAGCGTGAGTGAAGGAGGCTTTGTTGCGGAATAGAAAGCCGACTCTTGATTTGATTTTCGATTGGAGATGTTTGATATGAGTCTGGAAGGAGAGTTTGCAGTCTAGCCAGACACCTAGGTACTTATAGACGTCCACATATTCTAGGTCGGAACCATCCAGGGTGGTGATGCTAGTCGGGCATGCGGGTGCAGGCAGCGACCGGTTGAAAAGCATGCATTTGGTTTTACTAGCGTTTAAGAGCAGTTGGAGGCCACGGAAGGAGTGTTGAATGGCATTGAAGCTTGTTTGGAGGTTAGATAGCACAGTGTCCAAAGACGGGCCGAAAGTATATAGAATGGTGTCGTCTGCGTAGAGGTGGATCAGGGAATCGCCCGCAGCAAGAGCAACATCATTGATATACACAGAGAAAAGAGTCGGCCCGAGAATTGAACCCTGTGGCACCCCCATAGAGACTGCCAGAGGACCGGACAGCATGCCCTCCGATTTGACACACTGAACTCTGTCTGCAAAGTAATTGGTGAACCAGACAAGGCAGTCATCCGAAAAACCGAGGCTACTGAGTCTGCCGATAAGAATATGGTGATTGACAGAGTCGAAAGCCTTGGCAAGGTCGATGAAGACGGCTGCACAGTACTGTCTTTTATCGATGGCGGTTATGATATCGTTTAGTACCTTGAGTGTGGCTGAGGTGCAACCATGACCGGCTCGGAAACCAGATTGCACAGCGGAGAAGGTACGGTGGGATTCGAGATGGTCAGTGACCTGTTTGTTGACTTGGCTTTCGAAGACCTTAGATAGGCAGGGCAGGATGGATATAGGTCTGTAACAGTTTGGGTCCAGGGTGTCTCCCCCTTTGAAGAGGGGGATGACTGCGGCAGCTTTCCAATCCTTGGGGATCTCAGACGATATGAAAGAGAGGTTGAACAGGCTGGTAATAGGGGTTGCGACAATGGTGGCAGACTGGATTTGGGTAAAGGAGAACCTGGAGAGGCTTGGGCGAGGAGCTGCTGGGGGGGCGGAGCTGTTGGCCGAGGTTGAAGTAGCCAGGCGAAAGGCATGGCCAGCCGTTGAGAAATGCTTATTGAAGTTTTCGATAATCATGGATTTATCAGTGGTGACCGTGTTACCTAGCCTCAGTGCAGTGGGCAGCTGGGAGGAGGTGCTCTTGTTCTCCATGGACTTCACAGTGTCCCAGAACTTTTTGGAGTTGGAGCTACAGGATGCAAACTTCTGCCTGAAGAAGCTGGCCTTAGCTTTCCTGACTGACTGCGTGTATTGGTTCCGGACTTCCCTGAACAGTTGCATATCACGGGGACTATTCGATGCTATTGCAGTCCGCCACAGGATGTTTTTGTGCTGGTCGAGGGCAGTCAGGTCTGGGGTGAACCAAGGGCTGTATCTGTTCTTAGTTCTGCATTTTTTGAACGGAGCATGCTTATCTAAAATGGTGAGGAAGTTACTTTTAAAGAATGACCAGGCATCCTCAACTGATGGGATGAGGTCAATGTCCTTCCAGGATACCCGGGCCAGGTCGATTAGAAAGGCCTGCTCACAGAAGTGTTTTAGGGAGCGTTTGACAGTGATGAGGGGTGGTCGTTTGACTGCGGCTCCATAGCGGATACAGGCAATGAGGCAGTGATCGCTGAGATCCTGGTTGAAGTCAGCGGAGGTGTATTTGGAGGGCCAGTTGGTCAGGATGACGTCTATGAGGGTGCCCTTGTTTACAGAGTTAGGGTTGTACCTGGTGGGTTCCTTGATGATTTGTGTGAGATTGAGGGCATCTAGCTTAGATTGTAGGACTGGCGGGGTGTTAAGCATATCCCAGTTTAGGTCACCTAACAGAACAAACTCTGAAGCTAGATGGGGGGCGATCAATTCACAAATGGTGTCCAGGGCACAGCTGGGAGCTGAGGGGGGTCGGTAGCAGGCAGCAACCGTGAGAGACTTGTTTCTGGAGAGAGCAATTTTCAAAATTAGTAGTTCGAACTGTTTGGGTATGGACCTGGAAAGTATGACATTACTTTGCAGGCTATCTCTGCAGTAAACTGCAACTCCTCCCCCTTTGGCAGTTCTATCTTGACGGAAGATGTTATAGTTGTGTATGGAAATCTCTGAATTTTTGGTGGCCTTCCTGAGCCAGGATTCAGACACAGCAAGGACATCAGGGTTAGCAGAGTGTGCTAAAGCAGTGAGTAAAACAAACTTAGGGAGGAGGCTTCTGATGTTGACAAGCATGAAACCAAGGCTTTTTCGATCACAGAAGTCAACAAATGAGGGTGCCTGGGGACATGCAGGGCCTGGGTTTACCTCCACATCACCCGCGGAACAGAGAAGGAGTAGTATGAGGGTGCGGCTAAAGGCTATCAAAACTGGTCGCCTAGAGCGTTGGGGACAGAGAATAAGAGGAGCAGGTTTCTGGGCATGGTAGAATATATTCAGGGCATAATGCGCAGACAGGGGTATGGTGGGGTGCGGGTACAGCGGAGGTAAGCCCAGGCACTGGGTGATGATGAGAGAGGTTGTATCTCTGGACATGCTGGTTGTAATGGGTGAGGTCACCGCATGTGTGGGAGGTGGGACAAAGGAGTTATCAGGGTTATGAAGAGTGGAACTAGGGGCTCCATTGTGAACTAAAACAATGATAACTAACCTGAACAACAGTATACAAGGCATATTGACATTTGAGAGAGACATACAGCGAGGCATACAGTAATCACAGGTGTTGAATTGGGAAAGCTAGCTAAAACAGTAGGTGAGACAACAGCTAATCAGCTAGCACAACAACAGCAGGTAAAATGGCGTAGACTAGGCAACAGGGCCAACAGATAAAACAAACTAGCAGAATGGAGTACCGTGATTAATGGACAGTCCAGCATGCATCAGCTATGTAGCCAAGAGATACTCTACCTCAGGCAAGCAATAGCTCGAGACTTCCTTAGATATCGTGCACCAGCTGTTATTTACAAAAATACATAATCCGCCGCCCCTTGTCTTACCAGACGCCGCTATTCTATCCTGCCAGTGCAGCGTATAACCAGCCAGCTGTATGTTGATTGAGTCATCGTTCAGCCACGATTCAGTGAAGCATAAGATATTACGGTTTTGAATGTCCCGTTGGTGTTTTTATTCTTCCGCGTAGGTCATCTATTTTATTGTCCAAAGATGGCATGTTTGCTAGCAGAATGGAAGGAAGTGGGGGTTTATTCGATCCCCTACGAATTCTCAGAAGGCAGCCCACCCACTGGCCCCACTGTTCCCGAGAAAGAAGAATATCGTTTTTGTCAGACTCGTTAAAGGAAAAACAGGATTCTGCCAGTCTGTGGTGAGTAATCATAGTCCTAATGTCCAGAAGTTATTTTCGGTCATAAGAGACTGCAGCGGCAACATTATATACAAAATAAGTTACAAACAAAAAAACTATCGGGGGCACGTAAAACGTCTGTCTTCTTCCCCGGCGCCAATTTACAAAAAAAGATGGCGCCCGAGAGCCATGCGTCCCCCGAAACACGTCCCTGCCGAGTCGCGCTGCTTCTTGACACACTTAAAACGAAAGCAAGCCACATTAATGTGTCGAAGGAAACACCGTCCAACTGACGACCGATGTCAGCTTGCAGGCGCCCGGCCTGCCGCAAGGATTTGCTAGAGTGCGATGAGACAAGCACATCCCGGCCAGCCAAACCCTCCCCTAACCCGGACAACGCTGGGCCAATTCTGTGCCGCCCCATGGGTCTCTCGGTCACAGGTGGCTGTGACACAGCCTGGGATCGAACCCAAAGCTGTAGTAGCGGTTCAGCACTGCGTGCTGTGCCTTAGACCGCTGCGCCACTCGCGAGGCCCCATACATTGATATTCTAGACAATTCTGTGCTTCCAACTTTGTGGCAACAGTTTGGGAAAGGTCCTTTCCTGTTTCAGCATGACAATGCCCTCATGCGCAAAGCAAGGTCCATACCGAAGTGGTTTGTCGAGATCGGTGTGGAAGAACTTGACTTGCCCTGACCTCAACCCGATCAAACACCTTTGGGAGGAATTGGAATGCTGACTGCATGCCAGGCCTAATCGCCCAACATCAGTGCCCGACCTCATTAATTATCTTGTGGCTGAATGGAAGCAAGTCCCCGCAGCAAACAGCTTCCAGAAGAATGGAGGCTGTTATAGCAGCAAAAGGGGGGACCAACTCCATATTAATGCCTATGATTTTGGAATGAGATGTTTAACGAGCATAATAATGTATGTTCAACATACATTACCAAAATTATCTTAAAAAAAAAAAATTATGTTTCTTCCACTTTGACAGAGTATTTTGTGTAGATTGTTGACAAAATTATAATGAATTCAATTTTATTCCCACTTTAACACAATAATATTACAAGCATTACAAGTGCATCATACTGTCCAAGATAGTGCATTCCATATCATTAACTCGGTAGATGTATTATGGTAAAGTAATTAACCTTGCACCGGAATGGCTCATAGGACCAAGAGCCTATATCCTGTTTCTGTTGAGTGAGGCAGCTTGATATACAAGTACACTCCCTGGACATCGCAGGGCCTTACCCCCAATCTATCTACTTAATGCTAAGTGGCAAGCAGAGACCACTGGGTCCCATTTTTGGTCTTCGGAATGACTCGGCCAGGGATTGAACTCCCAATCTCAGGGCGGACACTAACCACAAGGCCACTAGATGTATTATAATCCTAATAAATAGTCATGATCAACAAGGTGATTCACCAAATCTTTGTTGCCGTTTATCTTCGGCCTAAGAAGTAAATATGAGCTGTTGAATTAAAGAAGACTCATTTCATCCAGAGGTGCTATGGAATCTTGGTAAAATGCATGGTATAACAGACTGCTGGACTAATCAAAAGATAATCTATAATAAGTGGTTACTCACAAAGTGATGTTCGATCCATTTGTGGTGGCGCCGGGTAGCCACTGAAGGTCCAGAGTCTTGAAAGGGATCAGCAGGAACCTAGTGGTGTTGTCCACTCTCTGGGTACATGACTTTGTGCGTGGTCTGGCTTCCTACATCCTCATAGCCAAAGGTAGGAGCCATGTTCATTCTGAATAACACAGTAAAAAATGACAGGGATCCATACCACAATATTTCAAAGCACTTGCATTCAAAATACATAGGGCCCACTTCCAACTTAGGGAATTATGCCGTTCTTATGCATGCCTTTCCTACACACTTCTCAGTAGTTGATATTCAGACTTACCTTATAAAGGTACGCAACGTGTTTTGCAGATGTGGTTCCCTTGTGCGTGCTAAATAAATGTAGGCCCTAATTCAACCGCCGAAAACCCTGCCACTTGCTGGCCAGCAAATTTTCTTGTGGAGTTTTCATTCAATAGCGTTTTCAGTACATTTATCTTATGCCATCCCTTTAAATACAGTGTACCTTTTTTAAATAGAATTTTGTTGACAGACTAGAATACATCAAGAGGATGGGTTCAGAAAATAGGGATCAATGAAATAATGCCATCTATACATCATCGTCTCCGTTTCAGCACCAACTGGTAGATTTAAAAATACTCTGACCTTGTAGATCATTTTAGGGTTAGGAATGTATATATGAATCATTAAAGAAACTGGTTTGGAGAGCCTTTACGGACTAAATATATTGATGAATAGAACAATACAATGGTTTTATTCATCCTGTAAGTTCAATCCATGAAATATTGAAAGTTGAAAAATAGTCCTATGAATCTAACCTAATTCTCACTAATCATGGAACTGTATGACAATGGTCCAGTCGTGAACTGTGCTCCAGGTTTAACCTGCTATGTGTGGTCGGAGTTCCATAATGATTCAAGTAGGCAACATGTCCCAAATTATTGCTCAACATTAGCCTAATATGATCTACTAATGCTAGCGACCCTCAGGAACAACTACACAGACGTGAGAGAGGAAAGAAAGGTTAACAGAATGGAATGATGCAAAATTAAAGCTACAAATGAAAGAACTGTCACTTTAGTGTTAGAAATCTCCACACACATTTATAACTCATGGTGGCTCCCGATAGTGGCTAATATTTAACGAGATACAAATGGTCAAATAATACAGAGAAAAGCCTGGGCATAGGCTATAATTAAAACGTTCTAAAGCGCATACATCAACTCGGCAGGTTCATCCATACAGAAGCCTATAGCATGGGTGTCCAAATTTCATCCACGCAAATTATGATGACACACAATTAAAATTCGGAATAACGGCTGTGGTGGAAATTACAACATTATGTTATCCACATTGTATTAGAATGTATTCTTATATTTGTACTGTCATTCTGTCTACTTCTGAGAGGAGCCTCTGAGGCTTAACACTGGCAGTTGATTTACGATGCCTTGGTGGTAAAACCAAAAGACTCCATTCCATTTCATGATTAGTATCTGTGTGATGAGTGCGAAACTGAGAGAACCCTATAGAAACAAGCAGTAAATGACTTCGAAACCTATACCTCTCTCTCTCCAGAGAGAGTCTTTAGGTGCCTTTTGGAAAAATCCAAGTGGGCTGTCATGTGCCTTTTACTGAGGAGTCGCTTCCATTTGCCCACTCTACCATAAAGGCCTGCTTGTTGAAGTGCTGCAAAGATGGTTGTCCTTTTGGAAGTTTCTCCCATCTCCACAGAGGAACTCTAGAGTGACCAGTCAGAGTGACCATCAAGGTTTTTGGTCACCTCCCTGACCAAGGCCCTTCTCCACCGATTGCTCAGTTTGGCCGGCGGCCAACTCTAGGAAGAGTCTTGGTGGTTCCTAACTTTAAAACTGATAACAAGTTCAAACAGGTGCCATTAATACAGGTAACGAGTGGAGGACAGAGGAGCCTCTTATAGCGGAAGTTACAGGTCTGTGAGAGTCAGAAATCTTGCTTGTTTGTAGGTGACCAAATACTTATTTTCCACCATAATATGCAAAAAAATTCATAAAAAATCCTACAATGTGATTTTCTGGATTTTTTTCTCCTCATTTTGTCTGTCATAAAGTGAAGTTGAAGTGTACCTATGATGAAAATTACAGGACTCTCTCATCTTTAAGTGGGAGAACTTGCACAATTGGTGAATTTTTTGCCCCACTGTATTTCTGGTCATGTAGTGTCTCTGTACTAAAGCCACACTTTCGGCTACTGCAGCTGGAGCCAAGATTTAGATTTGAGTGGAGAGTAGTCAAAAATGAAAGAATTCATCAGGAACCATCTATTAGGGAAATTGCTCTAGTTTAACATTGTGGCTGAAACATCTCTATCATTATAAAGCAGGAGCTGCTGTAGAGAGAGCGCTAAATGTCACTGCCAATGGCTATAGAGCTACACATTTCTCATGCGTCCTAAAAGGCACCCTATTCCCTATATAGTCCACCACTTTTGAGCAGAGCCCTATCATATAGGGTGGCATTTGGAATTGCTCCCTGATGAATAGGCTGGTTTCCTCTCCAGTGGGTTCTCAGACTTATCAATTATAAAGCATCTAACTCAAACTGGAACATGCGGATCCCAGCATTGCAGTTTTCCTTTCTCTTTCATCTCACTGTATAACACAATCATTTTGCATGTTCATATCTCTCAATGTTGTATATGAAATAACACTTGAACCTCTGGTAAAACGAATATTGGGTATCTTTTTATTTATTTTATTTCACCTTCATTTAACCAGGTTTAGCTAGTTGAGAACAAGTAAGTTCTCATTTACAACTGCGACCTGGCCAAGATAAAGCAAAACAGTGCGACAGAAACAACAACACAGAGTTACACATGGAATAAACAAGCATACAGTCAATAGCACAATAGAAAAAAAGAAAGTATATATACAGTGTGTGCAAATGGCATGAGGAGGTAAGGCAATAAATAGGCCATAGTAGCAGAGTAATTACAATTTAGCAGATTAACACTGGAGTGATAAATGAGCAGATGATGATGTGCAAGTAGTGATACTGGTGTGCAAAAAAGCAGCAAAGTAAATAAAACAATATGGGGATGAAGTAGGTAGTTTGGGTGGGTTATTTACAGAAGGACTTTGTACAGCTGCAGTGATCAGTTAGCTGCTCAGATAGCTGATGTTTAAAGTTAGTGAGTCTGCAGGTTCAGCGATTTTTGCAATTCGTTCCAGTCACTGCCAGCAGAGAACTTGAAGGAAATGCGGCCAAAGGAGGGGTTGGCTTTGGGGATGACCAGTGAGATATGCTGTACCTGCTGGAGCGCATGCTACTGGTGGGTGTTGTTATCGTGACCAGTGTGCTGAGATAAGGCGGCGCTTTACCTAGCATAGACTTATAGATGACCTGGAGCCAATGGGTCTGGCTGCGAATTTGTAGCGAGGGCCAGCCAACTTGAGCATACAGGTCGCAGTGGCGTGTGGTATAACGGGCTTTGGTAACAAAACGGATGGCACTGTGATAGACTACATCCAATTTGCTAAGTAGAGTATTGAAAGCTATTTTGTCGAGAATCGGATCGGTAGGATAGTCAGTTTTACTAAGGTAAGTTTGGCGGCATGAGTGAAGGAGGCTTTGTTGCAAATCTATATTTGATTTTGGATTGGAGATGCTTACTGTGAGTCTGGAAGGAGAGTTTACAGTCTAGCCAGACACCTAGGTATTTGTAGTTGTCCACGTATTCTAGGTCAGAACCGTCCAGAGTAGTGATGCTGGCATTGAAGCTCGTTTGGAGGTTAGTTAACACAGTGTCCAAAGAAGGGCCAGATGTATACAGAATGGTGTCGTCTGTGTAGAGGTGGATCAGGGAATCACCCACAGCAAGAGCGACATTGTTGATATATACAGAGAAAAGAGTCGGCCCGAGAATTGAACCCTGTGGTACCCCCATAGAGACTGCCAGAGGTCCGGACAACAGGCCCTCCGATTTGACACATTGAACTCTGTCTGCGAAGTACTTGGTGAACCAGGCGAGGCAGTCATTTGAGAAACCAAGGCTATTGAGTCTGCCGATAAAAATACGGTGATTGACAGAGTCGAAAGCCTTGGCCAGGTCGATGAAGACAGCTGCACAGTACTGTCTTTTATCGAGGGCAGTTATGATATCGTTTAGTACCTTGAGCGTGGCTGAGGTGCACCCATGACCAGCTCGGAAACCATATTGCACAGCGGAGAAGGTACGGTTGGATTCGAAATGGTCAGTGATCTGTTTATTATCTTGACTTTCGAAGACTTTAGAAAGGCAGGGCAGGAGGGATAAAGGTCTATAACAGTTTGGGTCTAGAGTGTCACCCCCTTTGAAGAGGGGGATGACCGCGGCAGCTTTAGAGATCTTGGACGATACGAAAGAGAGGTTGAACAGACTGGTAATAGCGGTGGATCGTTTTAGAAAGAGAGGGTCCAGCTTGTCTATCCCAGCTGAGGAGGAGAAGCTGAGGAGGCTCGGGCAAGTTGCTGCGGGGTGTGCGGAGCTGTAGGCCGGGGTTGGGGTAGCCAGGAGGAAAGCATTGCCAGCCGTAGAGAAATGTTTATTGAATTTTTCAATTATCATGGATTTATCTGTGGTGACTGTGTTACCTAGCCTCAGTGCAGTGGGCAGCTGGGAGGAGGTGGTCTTGTTCTCCATGGACTTTACAGTGTCCCAAAACCTTTTGGAGTTAGAGCTACAGGATGCATATTTATTTTTGAAGAAGCTAGCCTTTGCTTTCCTGACTGACTGTGTGTATTGGTTCCTGACTTCCCTGAACAGTTGCATATCGCGGGGACTATTTGATGCTATTGGAGTCCGCCACAGGATGTTTTTGTGCTGGTCAAGGGCAGTCAGGTCTGGAGTGAACCAAGGGCTATATCTGTTCTTAGCTCTCCATTTTTTGAAAGGGACATGCTTATTTAAGATGGTGAGGAAATGACTCCTCGACTGACGGGATGAGGTCAATATCCTTCCAGGATACCCGGGCCAGGTCGATTAGAAAGGCCTGCTCGCAGAAGTGTTTTAGGGAGCGTTTGACAGTGATGAGGGGTGGTCGTTTGATCGCGGACCCATAGCGGATGCAGGCAGTGATCGCTGAGATTCTGGTTGAAAACAGCAGAGGTGTATTTGGAGGGCAAGTTGGTCAGGATAATATCTATGAGGGTGCCCATGTTTACGGATTTAGGGTTGTACCTGGTGGTTTCCTTGATAATTTGTGTGAGATTGAGGGCATCTAGTTTAGATTGTAGTACTGCTGGGGTGTTAAGCATATCCCAGTTTAGGTCACCTAACAGAACGAACTCTGAAGATAGATGGGGGGGGGCAATCAATTCACGTAGGGTGTCCAGGGCACAGCTGGGAGCTGAGGGGGGTCTATAACAGGCGGCAACAGTGAGAGACTTATTTCTGGAGAGATAAAAAATTTTTAAATTAGAAGCTCGAACTGTTTGGGCATAGACCTGGAAAGTATGACAGAACTTTGCAAGCTATCTCTGCAGTAGATTGCAACTCCTCCCCCTTTGGCAGTTCTATCTTGACGGAAAATGTTGTAGTTGGGTATGGAAATCTCTGAATTTTTGGTGGCCTTCCTAAGCCAGGATTCAGACACGGCAAGGATATCAGGGTTGGTGGAGTGTGCTAAAGCAGTGAGTAAAACAAATTTAGGGAGGAGGCTTCTGATGTTAACATGCATGAAACCAAGGCTTTTGGATTACAGGAGTCAACAAATGAGAGTGCCTGTGAACAAGCAGGGCCTGGGTTAGCCTCTACATCACCTGAGGAACAGAGGAGGAGTAGGATAAGGGTACGGCTAAAGGCTAGCAAAACTGGTTGTCTATTGCGTTGGGAACAGAGAATTACAGGTGCAGATTTCTGGGTGTGGTAGAATAGACTCAGGGCATAATGTGCAGACGGGTATAGTGGGTTGCGGGTACAGTGGAGGTAAGCCCAGGCACTGAGTGATGGTAAGAGAGGTTGCATCTCTGAACATGCTGGTTATACTGGGTGAGGTCACCGCATGTGTGGGAGGTGGGACAAAGGAGGTATCTAAGGCATGTACAGTGGGACTAGGGGCTCCACAGTAAACTTAAACAATGATAACTATCCTAAACAACAGTATACATGGCATATTGACATTTGAGAGATACCTAAAGCGAGGCATAAAGCAATCACAGGTGTTGATTTGGGAGAGCTAGCTAAGACAACAACAGGTAAGATAACAATAGCTAATCAGCTAAGACAACAACAACAACAGGTAAAATGGCAATGAATGGGCAGAGAGGGTCGGTTAACTACACACAGGGCCTGAGTTCGGGGCTAGGGCCGACAGATAAACAAAGGTAAACAAAATGGAGTACCGTGATAAATGAACAGTCCATCAGGCATTAGCTATGTACCTAGGTGATCATAAGGTCCAGTGTACAGCAATAGATTGACCCGGGAAGCCACAGGGTACTCGTTGCTATGCTAGCAAGCGGGAGACACGGCATTTAAAGTTAGCAGGCCGGGGTAAGGAGAAGCATCTGCTCTGACGTCCGGCAAAGGCCGGTTGAAGGCACAGCGGATGGAATTACGTCTGCGGACCAGTTGTGGTGGTACAGCGGGGCACTGTGTCGACGAAGGGAACGGGCCAGATGGCGAAAGAGGTAGATGTGTAGATGTGGTGATTTCGTTTGCAAGCTGGGAGGTGTGTCTGTCTCAGGGATAGCTTCGGGGCTGGGTCACTCAGTGACTGCTTGCTAGCTGTGATGATCATGGGTAATGGTCCAGGGTTTACGGCAGGAATCCGGCGTTGTAGTGGAGAAAAACAGTCCGAGGCTGGCAGGTATTATCCAGGCTAAAAAACGACTGGTGCCTGAGCAGAGTGTAAAGGCCGCTAGCAGTGGCTAACAATGACTAAATATCTAGTAGCTAAATTAGCTGGCTAGCCCTTGATGAAAGTTTTGGCTATAAGGTCTAAAAAAAATAGCGGATCCGTGTCACACTGAGTGAGGCGGGGTACCGGAAGGTATATTTAATATAAAAATGGAAAAAGAGATTGAACAATAAATTGGAATATAAACAAAAAAGACGAAAAATACAAAAAGTAAACAAGAGGACGACAAACCACATCTGCACTGCAGAGGGGGGGGGGGGGAGGACTTGATTGCTTTCATGTTAATTACTGTAGCCAGATCTTATACCGCGTAATGCCATTTTAATCAAAGGTTCTTAACCATGCTTCTCTACTGAAGGAGCAACCATCACGATAATTACGTAGTTATGAGTAGCTTTAACAATATAGCCTGTGTTTATACCGGCAACCCAATTCTGATATTTTTTCCACTAATTGGTCTTTTGACAAATCTTATCAGATCTTTTCACATCAAATCTTTTTCAGGGCTGATCTGATTGGTCAAAATACCAATTAGTGAGAAAAAAAATCAGAATTGGGCTGCCTGTGTAAATGCAGTCTTATACTCTACCATCAACAATATGAATGCTCTATTAAAGACATTACATTTGCAGAGCATGGCTGCTTCTCTCCCCCTCTAGAGAAATGGAAGACGGGACACATTTTAATGTTGGCAGACATAGGCATTGATACTGTACTGGTACTTCAAATGTACTTCTGTATTCATTTTCATGCTCTGGTGATTGATTCTGAACTCTGAGATGAAATCATGTCAGCTCTAACTTGTGAAACATCAGATTTAACAGGCAGTGAATTAAGTTATCCCTTCATCCTTTTTGCAGTCAGTTCACATTCGAGAGCATGGTCTTTGTCCCCATATGCAAATATTCTCACAGTTACTTTGGTGCATTGCATCATTCTGTCGCATGAGTTCATCCTAATCCCCAAAACACAACGTAGTAGCTTGGTGTTTGTTTTTTCTGTCCTAACTACTCTTCAGGTTTGTCATGTCTGACACAGAACAGTTGGATCTCACAAGTCGTCAGCTCTCTCCTCTATCCTTCTCTCCTCATCCTCTCTTCCTCTCCTCCTCCTCTCTATCCTGTTCTTCTTTACTCCTCTCCTCCTTGGGTCAGGGACTCAAAGCAACACTGTGCCTCCTCAGTGCTTGCTGCAAGGTGGTAGCCATGGCACCTGTGGTTGACTGTGACCGTGTAGGATGGAGTGTCACTGTTGGTCTCCAATGAGTAATGTGAACTCTTCTGATGAGCTGTAATGTAATTGCTTAGCTGAGATGAATGATAATGTAACAGGCCCGTACTGATGTATGGTGAGGTAATCGGTGGGACAGTTGTTACTGCAGCTTACTGAACACAGTCATTTATCAGACCCCCTTAACAGATCTCATTCCTCACAGCTGGAACCACAGACAGCATGAAAAACAAACCTGAGAGAAAAGTTCTCTCTTAGATCATTGTTCTAGAGGAAAGACTGTTTTGAAGAGGATGAGAGTTGTTCTCTCTCAGGAGGTTCCCTTTTAGCCTGAACCCATATCTGTTTGTGCTGTCTTTGCCATCTGACCATAGGACTTATGGTATACAAACAGATCTGGGACCAGGCTAGTTCTCTTCACCTACAGGACCAGTCAAAGGTTTGGACACACTTACTCATTCAGGATTTTTTACTATTTTCTACATTGTAGATTAATAGTGAAGACAGAAAATATGAAATAGCACATATGGAATCATGTAGTAACCAAAAAGTTTTAAACAAATCTAAATATATTTGATAGTTTCCTTGATTACAGCGTTGCACAATCTTGGCATTCTCTCAACCAGCTTCATGAGGAATGCTTTTCCAACAGTCTTGAAGGAGTTCCCACATAAGCCGAGCACTTGTTAGCTGCTTTTCTTTCACTCTGCGGTCCAACTCATCCCAAACCATCAATTGGGTTGAGGTCGGGTGATTGTGGAGGCCAGGTCATCTGATGCAGCACTCCATCACTCTTCTTCTTGGTCAAATTGCCCTTACACAGCCAGGAGGTGTGTTTTGGGTCATTGTTCCGTTGAAAAACAAATTATAGTCCCACTAAGTGCAAACCAGATGGAATGGCGTATCGCTGCAGAATTCTGTGGTAGCCATGCTAGTTAAGTGTGACTTGAATTCTAAATAAATCACTGACAGTGTCACCAGCAAAGCACCATCACACCACCTTCTCCATGCTTCATGGTGGGAACCACACATGGGGAGATCATCCGTTCACGTACTCTGCATCTCACAAAGATGCAGCGGTTGGAACAAAAAAAAACGCACATTTGGACTCATCAGACCAACAGTTTGTGGTTTGTGTGCAAAGTATATGGTTACTGTAAGTGATAGTAGTTTCTAAATGTACCAATGTTAAGTGTCTGTCCCCCTCTCTCCATCTCTTTTATAACAAGCAGCCATGTTGTCAGTCCGCCAGGGACCTGTTTTTAACGTACTAAGTGTGTATGTTTATCCTGTGTTACCATTTAATCAGCTAGTAAATAAATAATGAAACCTTGAGGTTACGACTGTTCAGAATGATGATATGATACGAGGTTATGATTAATGAGTTGACTGTTTATAGATAGGTAAAGACATTTTTAGAGTTTAATTCCGGAGATGGTAACTCTTTAAAGAACCGCTCTCGTGGTACCTCAGATCCTAATGAGTTAATTGTTACATGATTCATTTAATTGGTTAACAAATAAACAGTTGATTAGATAAATAACAGTCTTCAGATTGATGTTAAAATCAAGTCACGACAGATGTTTCTGTTACTTGAACTCTGTGAGGTGCAGTTAATTGCCGATATCTGAGGCTGGTAACTTGAATGAACTTATTATGTGCAGCAGAAGTAACTCTGGGGTTTCCTTTCCTGTGGCGGTCCTCATGAGAGCCAGTTTCATCATAGCGCTTGATGGTTTTTACAACTGCACTTTAAGAAACTTTTAAAGTTCTTGAAATGTCCCGGATTGACTGACCTTCATGTCTTAAATTAAAGATGGATTGTCAGTTCTCTTTGCTTGTTTGAGCTGTTCTTGCCAAAATATGGACTTGGTCTTTTACCAAATAGGGCTATCTTCTGTATACCACCCCTACCTTGTCACAACACAACTGATTGGCTCAAACACATTAAGAAGGAAAGAAATTCCACAAATTATCTTTCAACAAGGCACACCTGTTATTTGAAATGCATTCCAGGTGACTACCTCATGAAGCTGGTTGAGAAAATGCCAAGAGTGTGCAAAGCTGACATCAAGGCAAAGGGTGGCTACTTTGAAGTTGAAGAATCTCAAATATAAAATATTTGTTTAACACTTTGGTTACTACATGATTCCCATTTGTGTTATTTCATAGTTTTGATGTCTTCACAATTATAGTACAATGTAGAAAATAGTAAAACAAATTATAAAGAAAAATCCTTGAGTGGGTAGGTGAGTAAGAATTAGTTCTTAACTGACTTGCCTAGTTAAATAAATAAAGGTCAAATAGGTGTGTCCAAACCTGATGGGTACTGTATATCTTCAGATTAAAAAGGAGATGCAGCACAGTACAGATGTAGGATCTTAATTTGATCACCCTGTTGCCTGCAATGCATTGTATTTAAAGTTTCAAAAGGCTTCTGAAGTTTGTCACTTCCACCTTGAATGTTCAAACTTTCCCTTTTCCCTTAAGAAAAATGTATCAACCCCTACAAAAATGTCCACAAAATAGTTCACGTTTCCTGTTGTTGTAGGATTATTTTCCCACTGTAGCAAACTGGCTTAAATGAAGATCTTACATATGTACAGCAACTGGGAATGTTTTCCAAGTCAAATAGCCAGAAAACACTGCATCTCCACAGATTTTGAAATTTGCTAAATCAATACATTGCAAACTGCGTCGATTGTCGGCCCAGCCTCTGACCCTGTGTATAGGGATTCCTTTGACAGATGTACATTGAGTCTGCGTACCTGCAGGATCTAAAGGACAAGTTTGTGTACCTCTGCGGTACCTCTACAGTACCAAGGAAATACTGCCAGGTCCAATAAGGGACTAGGTGCCATATTATATTATTAAGTGAAGCACCTCCATGTGAATTTAATAAGAGGTCCCTGCTGGGACTGCTAGACAGCCAGCCGGCTGGAGAAACAGTACAATAACCTAATGTCCCTGTGTGTGTCTGTTGGTGTGCGTGTGCATTATCTATGCCATGCTTAAAAGGTTCTTGGATGTTACATTTTTGCAGACACTCTGCTTACAGGAGAAATTATATTTATTTTATTTTTTCACCTAGTCAGCTCAGGGATTCAAACCAGTGACCTTTCGGTTACTCGCCCAAAACTCTTAACTTTTTTGTTTGTTTGTACGGAACAGAGTAAAATAACTCCTTTCAGACGGGCAACATCTCTGTGCTGATTCTGACTGCTTTCCTCCCAGTAACAACAATTATATCAGTGGTAGATACAGTAGCCACATCTCCTAAATGACAAACCCAATTTTACTTTTTGGGAATCAACAATCGGGAATCACTTTCCTCTGTTCTCGCATGCTGAGAAGCATCACGGCAAATGTCAATGAATTTTAACCAAATGATGTTGAAAGACTTGTTTGCTGCTGTCGTGTCTTTACTATTATTACTGTAATTAGTATTACGCGATCAAACGGATTAATCATGTAACTGTAATTAACTAGGAAGTCGGGGCACCAAGGAAATAATCAGATTACAAAGTTATAATTTCCAAATATAACCTTTCAGATATTTTATATCTGATCAATTCGTCTTCGAATTAATGAATTATTTACTTTACCTCACGTTAGTCTCATTCCAAACGTCGTATATTGTTGGTTATCTGCACAAACCCAGTCTTCACTATGAGTCATCCATATATCAATTGTCTTAAATCATTTATTTACTAACTAAGTCATTCACAGAAATGCATAAACAAACAGTAGATAGTTACAAGGAAATGATAACTGAGTTTCCCTAGTGGGGTAAACCGGTATCGCGGCTTGGTGGACAAAAAGGGAAATGGGGGTCAACTGAGATGAGACACTACAAAGTTGATAATTATAACATTTGAAATGCTAATCCTTTGCACATGAACGCTCACTCATTCGGGAACAATTGCAATCAATATATGTATATATATTTACGCTCAGTGTGTCGTCGGGATCTTTGTTGAAAAGTTTGTTTCTGTTGGAGTTTTCGTCCTCTCTCTCTCTCTCTCTCTCTGTGGTGGTGAGAGTGGATTGTTAAGCGTGACATTCATTCATTCATGTTGCTATTGATAGTTTCGGCGGTCTTCGTTCTTCGCATTCAATGATACCGAATTCCTAACTGTAGACTAGTTATTAATACCAAAGACTTGTTCTTATTCTGATCGGTATCGAAGAGTTTAACCACGTGAGATGGTTAAAAGATTCAGCAGTCTGGTCTCAAACCTTGGCCCTCTCGTTATCGAGGTATGCTGGTCAGCAACCTTTGTCCTCTCATGATTGAGAGAAACATGGTCTAGTGAGAATTTCTCAAAGTTGGGGTTTTATTCAGGAGTTGCAGAAAAGGGCCTGTCCCAGGATTCGTAACCCTAACTGGGCTCATGGGCGGTCCTTTGATTTAGTTAAACTCAAAAGGGAATTGGAGTTTCCTTTATTAATCAGTCCAAAATCACATTACACAATTTTACAAACAGTATCATCCTCACTCATTCATCGTATACAACAATTAGATGTAAACCTCATATCTGAGGCTATTATATAAACAGTGTTATGGTAATGTGGCCGCACCGTCTCCCATGACCAAAATGTAACAAACGGACCAGTTCGTAGCTGGATTCTTCACCGATCTTTTATACCTTCTCCGGAACATAAATGTTTGTCGGACCTCAAGTTCTGTGAGGTGGAAGAAATTCCTTTGTTCTCTATGAAACTTCACTCTGTCTCTATACTGTGTGGCCATGAGGCAGGGTCTTCCCTAGGAATTTACGACCTCTCTGACCACAGCAGCCTAGTTGTAGGAGGCAGGGAGAGGGGGATGGGGCTTGCTGTACCCAAAGAGGGCAACGTCATGACACTGCAATGTTAGCTTTTTTTAAATATATATATAGGGAGTGGAATTGGGTTTAAAAGGAGAGCTTTTCTCCCATCACTTCTTACAGTGCATTTGGAAAGTATTCAGACCTTCACTTTTTCCACATTTTGTTACGTTATAGCCTCATTCTAAAATATATTAAATATTTGTTCTTAATCAATCTACACAATACCCCATAATGACAAAGTGAAAACAGTTTTTTTTTTGCACATTTATTAAAAATAAACGGATAACTTATAAGTATTCAGACCCTTTACTCTGGGGCTCGAAATTGAGGTCAGGTGCATCCTGTTTCTACAACTTGACTGGAGTCCTCCTGTGGTCAATTCAATTGATTGGACATGATTTGGAAAGGTGCACACGTCTATATAAGGTTCCACAGTTGACATTCAAATCAAATGTATTTATATAGCCCTTCGTACATCAGCTGATATCTCAAAGTGCTGTACAGAAACCCAGCCTAAAACCCTAAACAGCAAGCAATGCAGGTGTAGAAGCACGGTGGCTAGGACAAACTCCCTAGAAAGGCCAAAACCTAGGAAGAAACCTAGAGAGGAACCAGGCTATGTGGGGTGGCCAGTCCTCTTCTGGCTGTGCCGGGTGGAGATTATAACAGAACATGGCCAAGAAGTTCAAATGTTCATAAATGACCAGCATCGTCTAATAATAATAATCAGTTAACTGGAGCAGCAGCACGGCCAGGTGGACTGGGGACAGCAAGGAGTCATCATGCCCGGTAGTCCTGAGGCATGGTCCTAGGGCTCAGGTCCTCCGAGAGAAAGAAAGAGAGAATTAGAGAGAGCATACTTAAATTCACACAGGACACTGGATAGGACAGGAGAAGTACTCCAGATATAACAAACTGACCCTAGCCCCCCGGCCGGTTCCCCTCTCTCCACTGGGATTAACCCTATTACAGGGGCTGAGTAACTGGCTTACTGGTGTTCTTTCATGCCGTCCCTAGGAGGGGTGCGTCACTTGATTGGGTTGAGTCACTGAAGTGATCTTCCTGTCTGGGTTGGCGCCCCCCTTTGGGTTGTGCCGTGGCGGAGAACTTTGTGGGCTATACTCGGCCTTGTCTCAGGATGGTAAGTTGGTGGTTGAAGATATCCCTCTAGTGGTGTGGGGGCTGTGCTTTAGCAAAGTGGGTGCCGTTATATCCTTCCTGTTTGTCCCTGACGGGGGTGTCATCGGATGGGGCCACAGTGTCTCCTGACCCCTTCTTTCTCAGCCTCCAGTATTTATGCTGCAGTAGTTTATGTTTCAGTTTCAACTGTTCTGCCTGCGGCTATGGAACCCTGACCTGTTCACTGGACGTGCTACCTGTCCCAGACTTAATGTTTTCAACTCTCTAGAGACAGCAGGAGCGGTAGAGATACTCTTTATGATCGGCTATGCAAAGCCAACTGACATTTACTCCTGAGGTGCTGACTTGCTGCACCCTTGACAACTACTGTGATTATTATTATTTGACCATGCTGGTCATTTACCAGGTTTTAGGCTGGGTTTCTGCACAGCACTTTGCGATATCAGCTGATGTACGTGTCTCCTTCCTGAGCGGTTTTACGGCTGTGTGGTCCCATGGTGTTAATACTTGCGTACTATTGCTTGTACAGATGAACGTGGTACCTTAAGGCGTTTGGAAATTTCTCCCAATGATGAACGAGACTTGTGGAGGTCTACAGTTTTTTTCTGAGGTCTTGGCTGATTTCCCCATGATGTCAAGCAAAGAGGCACTGAGTTGTAAGGTAGGCCTTGAAATACATCTACAGGTACACCTCCAATTATATCAATTAGCCTATCAGAAGCTTCTAAAGCTATGACATCATTTTCTGGAATTTTCCAATTTGTTTAAAGGCACAGTCAACTTAGTGTATGTAAACTTCTGATCCACTGGAATTGTGATACAGTGAATTATAAGTGAAATTATCTACCTGTAAACAATTGTTGGAAACATTTCTGAGTTATAAGGTATATGTCCTAACCGACTTACCAAAACTATAGTTTGCTAACAAGAAATTTGTGGAGTGGTTGAAAAACGAGTTTTAATGACTCCAACCTTAGTGTATGTAAACTTCTGACTTTCACTGTATTTACCAAGGGTGACAATATTAGTGGAGGGCACTGTACATATGAGATGAGTAATGCAAGATATGTAAACATTATTAAAGTGGCTAGTGTTCCATTTATTAAAGATTTTGAGTCTGTGTGATTCGAGTCTGTGAATATAGGCAGCTATAGGGATGGCTATTTAATGGTCTGATGGCCTTGAGATTGAAAAATAGCTTCTGTCTCGTTCCCCGATTTGATGCACCTGTACTGACCTCGCCTTCTGGATGATAGCGGGGTGAACAGGCAGCGGCTCGGGTGGTTGTTGCCCTTGATTATCTTGTTGGCCTTCCTGCTACATCGGGTGCTGTAGGTGTCCTGGAGGACAGGTAGTTTGCTAACAACTCACTCTAACCATTTTACTCACCCTGGCAGAGCTGGTTAGACAGTTTTCATGTTATCCAGAGCATTGGTGACTAACTGTGCTGCTGCTGGCAACAATTGAATTACGCTTTTTTTGCGTAAGTTTACTGACACCGGCCATATTCAACAGGTGTTGAGCATTCATAAATTCATCAGTTATTCTGTGCTCTGCTACACTCAGATGAGAGTGCTCTGAAATCGGAGTAGCTAGCTAGAGCGAATTTACGAAAGTACTTGAATGTCTATTGAGAATGCACAACGACTATACTACTTAGCTAACAATGACGGGAATAACCAAGTCAATAAACATTGGGTAGTTAGATGGCATATACTGTAGTTGATATACTGGCAGGTTTCATTTATTAGTAGCCAACTAACGTTTGGTAGTTAACTAACATACCGGAAATGCTATGTGGTTCGTTAGGATAGCGTAGCTAACAAATTGTCAGCCAACATAACGTGTAAGGTAACTTATTTGAAAAGTCATTACTTTTATTACATTGCTCAACATTTTCTTAACATTTGTCATAATTAGTTAAAGCAATTCATTTTTATCCGCCCTTGTTGGACTTCGACTACACATTTTCCGCCATTTTCTTCAAATCTGAAAACTAAGTGAAGCCACGCCCATTTTCTGAAGAATTGCATTATGGGCCCTAAAAGCACAAATATAGTGTCCACTGGTTCTATACTTTGTATTTTGGCGAATGTAGTACGACAACTATCCATACTATGACAAATAAGCATACTATATACTCAATTTGCGTCACAAATAGTATGGTTAGTGCAGTTAGTATGAGTATTCGATCACAGCTCGGGTCTCTTTTTTTGTTTTCTTGAGTAAGGCAGCTCCAAAATGCAGGTGTTTCAACCTAGCTCACTGCTTTCTGTGGTGGTGGGGCAAGCCAGCAGAAAATATGGAACGTTGCGCAGTGATTGGCTCAGTGTTCTGTCACTCATGGGGACACTACCTCACAGTGAAGTCTAAGGGTAGAGCTCGAAAATTCAAGCCCCATGGGTGCTGCCATATAGTTACATTGGAAGTGCCCATCCAAGAAGGCTCAAGGTCATTGGCCACAGATAAAATTATGTCAAATCACGTTATATCTACGGCAGCTTTAATTGGACTGATCATGTCAACATCATACTTTCAAAATCTTAGCTACCCTTCAACATCATGAATAAAGTTGACAATCTACTGGCAAATCCTTTTTAATCCTTGTCATATGAAGAGAAATACTGAAGAGAATGTATAGATAAAACGTATCGGTGCTCATCGGCCATTGAACATAAACATTACACAACAAATTGGGAATCGCAAATTCAACATTGAGTGGTTTGGAAGGAATCAGTGGCTAACTGCAAGCATTGCAAAGCAATCATTAACCTGCTATTCAGTGGAGTGGCTGTGCGGTCCCAAGTCTAAGATTAATGGGCTCTTTTCCTAGTTTAAAATGATTAACATTGAACATTGGCCAAGCTGTCAATGAAGCATGATTTGTGCCATGCTCAAAACAACTGTTAACTTGGAACTGCAAAATCTGACTTTAGTGAGTTCAAGACAACTGTGAACTCGGGGAAAAACGAGCTATGACTGGGAAAATACATTTTGAACTTTCATCCAAATCAGGAACTCGGTCCTCTTTCTAGAGCTACGACCTGAAGATCACTGACATCATCATGATTCAACCTTTTTTTTTCCCCGAGTTCCCACCATAAATCCAGAGAATGTCAGACTTTGATGACAAAGTTTGATGACAAAATTTGCCCACGAAGGACTGCCGCGCCACCTTCCTGTTCAAGTGAGCAGAGCACAACAAGGTGAGTCCAGAAATGTCTTTTATGTGATATGCCAGGAAGAAATATACTCTAGCTAAGAAAATAATACTAAGTGTATGTGGTGTAGTAAGCTGTTAGTAGCCTCACCCTAATAATGTGGTCTATTTTCACCTCTTAATTTCGCATACTGTTCTGACTTGGTGGTACACATGTAGCCTATAACCTGTTTTTGAGAAATGTAATAATTGAATATGCCCCCTTTATATATCCTACGGTTCTGACTTGGTCTACAGGGAGAACATGTTCTGAATTCTGTCGCTGAACAAATAGCTATATTGACTCGGTCCGTTCTAGCTCGCTCATTAATGTCTTAATCAAAATTATGGATTGCCTCTTATCTGCTTATCATCCCCTTATGTCATATTATTTAAATGTTTTATATGTCATAGTTTGTCCATCTCAATTGTCAGTAGAAACCATATTTGTTTAAGAAAGTCAGCCATATCATATCATATGTTTTTTTAAAGGCAGTAAATGAGGCTGAATGAACTGTTTCGCTGCCAGACAAGGCTCTGCTGATAGCCTAGTGTTTTACATGCTAAAATCGCCACTGAAAATGACTCAAGTAAAAGTGAAAGTCACCCAGTAAAATACTACTTGAGTAAAAGTCAAAGTATTTGGTTTTAACTATACTTAAGTACCAAACGTAAACACTAAAATATACTTAAGTTTCAAAAGTAAAAGTATAAATAATTTCAAATTCCTTATATTAAAGCAAATATTTTTAATTTATGGCTAGCCAGGGGCACACTCCAACACATCATTTACAAACAAAGCATTTGTGTTTCTTGAGTCCGTGAGTCCACCAGATCAGTGGCAGCATGGATGACCAGGGATGTTGTCTTGATTAGTGCGTGAATCGGACCATTTTCCTGTCCTGCTAAGCATTAAAAATGTAACGAGTATTTTGGGGTGCCAGCGAAAATGTATGGAGTAAAAAGTACATACTTTTCTTTAGGAAGTAAAAGTAAAAGTTGTCATAAGTATAAAGTAAAATACAGATACAGGTTGAAGAAGGGATGTGGAGAAAGAGAAAGAGGAGGTGGAGGGAAGGAAAGAATGAGGGAGAGAGAATGGAGGGGTAGGAGAGGGGGAGAGGGGATAGGGTAGCAGAGGGGGTGGAGGGAGGGAGAAGAGAATGAGGGGGGATAAAGAGAAGGTAGAAAGTCGGAAAGAGACAGACATGAGAGAAACAAGAAAATATTTAACTCTGTGACTCTCCTCTTTTCCCATTGACTGCAATGTATTATGGCTGAGCTAGCTGATCTACAAGTTAATTTAATAGTAACCATGTAGGACTGACTGTTTCCAATAATTAATTACCTCCCAGTGGATTAATTAAACTATATTATTAATGAGCCACAGGAGCTGTAATTAAAGCTCTGGAATTATTGTGCATCCTAAATGACATCATATTTCCTATATAGTGCACTACATTTGCCCAGCCCCTATTCCCTATAGTGGGCCCTGATCAACGGTAGTGTACTAAATATGGAATAGGGTGCCATTTCAGATGCATCTGATAATATCCTTTGCTCACTTTTAGGGGTATGGGTAAGGGGAAAAAAGCAAACAAGTAAATGGTGGTAATCAGTGGCCCCAGCTAGCTTGCTATTTTCTCAAATAGGCAGTAGGCAAGAAGAATTGGTTAAACTGTGAGGTTGAGAGCAATCAAGGGACTGATTTTAGTTTTCACACTCAATTATTATCAGTTATTACCTGGCATCCAAACTGATATGCTTCTTTTCACCATTACTTCACTTCACATTGACAATGGTGAGCACAGCATTTAAGTTTGGTTTAACCAAACTATCTCTCTAATGTAGTTTGCTGTAGCTGTGAGGGAGTCGTGGCTAGAAGGGGTACAGCTTTTTTCCAATTAATGTCACACGTGTAGTGTTTTTCTTGCATTTTAGCTAACCCTAACCTTTTTCCTAACCTGCAACGTTAATTCTCTAAGCTGCTACAAAAAGTCAAATCTGACAAAAGCTGTATCCCATAAAACCCTGAGGGGGCTGTGGTCCTATAAATAAAATGTTTCTTGTCACATGTGCCGAATACAACAGGGGTAGACCTTACAGTGAAATGCTTACTTACAAGCCCTTAACCAACAAGAAGAAAATACCTTTAAAAAAGTGAGATAAGAATAACAAATCATTAAAGAGCAGCAGTAAATAACAATAGCGGGGCTATATACAGGGGTACCGGTACAGAGTCAATGTGCGGGGGCAGCGGTGTTGAGGTAATTATGTACATGTAGGTAGAATTATTAAAGTGGCTATGCATTGATAATAACAGAGAGTAGCAGCAGCGTATATACTGTACAGCGTATATACTGTACTCAATACCATCTACTGTATCTTGCCTATGCCGCTCTGTATCATCACTCATTCATATATCTTTATGTACATATTCTTTATCCCCTTACACTTGTGTCTATAAGGTAGTAGTTTTGGAAATGTTAGCTAGATTACTTGTTGGTTATTACTGCATTGTCGGAACTAGAAGCACAAGCATTTTGCTACACTCGCATTAACATCTGCTAACCATGTGTATGTGAGAAATAAAATTGGATTTGGAAATAGTCTGGGTAGCCATTTGATTAGCTGTTTAGAAGCCTCTTGAAACTAGACTTGGTGCTCCGGTACCGCTTGCCGTGCGGTACCAGAGAGAACAGTCTATGACTAGGGTGGCTGGAGTCTTTGACAATTTTTAGGGCCTTCCTCTGACGCCGCCTGTTATAGATGTCCTGGATGGCAGGAATCTCGGCCCCAGTGATGTACTAGGCCGTACGCACTACCCTCTGTAGTGCCTTGCGGTTGGAGACCGAACAGTTGCCATACCAGGCAGTGATGCAACCTGTCAGGATGCTCTCGAAGGTGCAGCTGTAAAACCTTTTGAGGATCTGAGGACCCATGCCACATCTTTTCAGTCTCCTGAAGGGGGATAGATTTTGTCATGCCCTCTTCATGACTGTCTTGGTATGCTTAAACCATGTTAGTTTGTTGGTGATGTGGACGACAAGGAACTTGAAGCTCTCAACCTGCTCCACTGCAGCCCCGTCAATGAGAATAGGGGCGTGCTCGGTCCTCCTTTTCCTGTAGTCCACAATCGTCTCCTTTGTCTTCATCACGTTGAGGGAGAAGTTGTTGTCCTTGTACCACACGGTCAGGTCTCTGACCTCCTCCCTATAGGCTGTCTCGTCATTGTCGGTGATCAGGCCTAACATTGTTGTGTCATCAGCCAACTTAATGATGGTGTTGGAGTCGTGCCTGGGACTGAGCATGCACCCCTGAGGGACCCCCGTGTTGAGGATCAGCGTGGCGGATGTTTTGTTTCCTACCCTTACCACCTGGGGGAGGCCCGTCAGGAAGTCCACGATCCAGTTGCAGAGGGAGGTGTTTAGTCCCAGCGTACTTAGCTTATTGATGAGCTTTGAGGGCACTATGGTGTTGAACGCTGAGCTGTCGTCAATGAATAGCATTCTCTCATTCTGTTGTGAGACAGTCTGATAGACAGGTGAGGTAAATGGATTTGCTGCTGACTGGCCAGCTGGTTCAGATCTGTTGGTTAGTCCCCTGTGAGGTTCCCACAGGAAACCATCACCTTTGGTTGTTATTTGCAGTTCCCCAGTGTTACTGAACCTTAGCCATGGTTGTGAGTCAATACTGTATATTGCACCTTCTACATGCCTTGAAAAACACTTTCAGGATATGGTATGTTTTATAACCTCCTAAGTAACCTTATTTTCTAGGCATCCAACCCACAGTATGACGTTTTGCACTATTTTTCTTTCTGTAGGTTAGTCAGTGATCTTTCCCCTTCACACATATTGCTCATATTAAAACGAAGTGGCTACAGCCAGCCAGCTTTAATGACAATGTTTAATAGACTCTGAGCTATACTGTAAGACTTTAGTATAATTGTTTATTGATCCTCTTGTAATCAGAACTACATATTGGCAATTTCCTGCTAAGTCTACATGATCAGCTCATTAACTGATGTAAAAATGACAAGGATCAACAGTGTTGTGGGTTCTGTAGGTTCCGGGTATTTTAAATAGTCAAATAGAGATTTAACTGTTATGAGGATGGAGGCTAGATTGTCTCAAATAGAGATGTGACTGTCAAATAGCACTCAAATCACCATCAGTGTTTCTGTGGAATTTGTTTGTGTCCCTGATATTTGGTTGTACAAGATCGAGGGCATCGGACACATGACACGTGACTTGAGGAATGATTGTTGAATATCTGTTTCCTTAACCAACTGCAGTTCAGCGCAGTGTGAATTAACACCTTCCCCCGTATTCTCATTTCCTGGACCAAGGCACAGAACTCCATCTGATCATTATATCAAGTATCAAAACAGTTCAGATGTGTAGAATACTGTTTGTCCTTCTCATGGATTTAAAATAACAAGTGTTTCTACCATAAAGGAAATACTATCAGTTTTAATTTAAAGAAACAGGTCTATATTTTCTCTATGGGTCCTGGTCAAAAGTAGTGCACTATATATGGAATCAGGGCTTGGAACCGGTTCGGGGAACAGAACCCAAAATCAGAAAATAACTAATTTTTTTGAGGAACAGAACCAGAACCTGGAACAAAAGTGATCTCCAGTGTTCTAGAACATAACCATTATTTTCTAATCTTAAAAAACAGTTAATTTTCTTTTTTATCCAAAACATATTCCTAATGTTTACAGTGGCAAGAAAAAGTTTGAACCCTTTGGAATTACCCGGATTTCTGCATAAATTAGTCATACATTTTGATCTGATCATCTTAGTCACAACAATAGACTAACATAGTGTGCTTAAACTAATAACACACAAATTAGTGTATTTTTCTTCTTTTCACATCATTTAAACATTTACAGTGTAGGTTGGTTAAAGTATGTGAACCCTTTTGGAAAAGTCTTTAACCTAATTGGAGTCAAGAGTCAGCTAACCTGGAGAATCATTGAGATGAGATTGTAGATGTTGGTTAGAGCTGCCCTGCCCTATAAAAAAAACTCACAAGATTTGAGATTGCTTTTCACAAGAAGCATTCCCTGATGTGAACCATGCCTCGAACAAAAGAGATCTCAGAAGACCTAAGCTTAAGAATTTGTGACTTGCATAAAGCTGGAAAGGGTTACAAAGGTAACTCTAAAAGCCTTGGTGTTCATCATTCCACGGTAAGATAAATTGTCTATAAATTGGGAAAGTTCAGCACTGTTGCTAGGAGTGGCCATCCTGCAAAGATGACTGCAAGAACACAGTGCAGAATGCTCAATTAATAATCCTAGTTTCAGCTAAAGATTTACAGAAATTGCTGGAACATGCTAACATCTCTGTTGACGAGTCTACGATATGTAAAACACTAAACAAGAATGGTGTTCATGGGAGGACACCACGGAAGAAGCTACGGAAGAAGCTAAGTTCGCAAAAGCACATCTGGCTGTGGACAGATTAAATATTCTGTGGACAGATTCAACTAAAGGTGTGGAGAAAAAAAAAGCACAGCACACCAACATCGAAACCTCATCCCAACTGTAAAGTATGTTGGAGGGAGCATCATGGTTTGGGGCTGCCTTAGGACCTGGACAGCTTGCTATCTTTGACGGAAAAATGAATTCCCAAATGTATTAATTAATTCCCAAGACATTTCGCAGGACAATGTAAGGTTAACTGTCCGCCAATTGAAGCTCAACAGAAGTTGGGTGATGCAACAGGACAACGACCCACAACACAGAAGTAAATCAACAACAGAATCCAAAATTCCTCTTGACCGTTGTGCAGGTCTGATCTGCAAATACAAAAAACGTTTGGTTGCCAAAGGAGGGTCACAGTTATTAAATACAAGGGTTCACATACTTTTCCCACCCTACACTGTGAATGTTTACATAGTGTGTTCAATAAAGACATGAAAATGTATTATTGTGTGTTATTAGTTTAAGCAGACTGTGGTTTTCTATTGTTGTGACCTAGATGGAGATCAGATCACATTTTATGACCAATTTATGCAGAAATCCAGGTAATTCCAAAGGGTTCACATACTTTTTCTTGCCACTGTATAATCCTCTAATTCAATGAAGTTATGATATTAAAAGCCTAAACATACTCCAACTCACGTCAAACTCCCTCCATATCCACCCCTCTCTCTCTCACTTTATTCCCACCTGTGTAATTTCAGTCAGCTCATAATAGCACCAGGAATGAGTATTTGTTTTCATTGGAAGACCCCTGAGTCCAGGTTTAAATCTATTGTTGTTTTTTGTTGGCTATAAGATATATAGTAGCAGTAATCTTGGCTTTATCCCAGGAACAAGAGGAGTTACTGCCTTACTTAACTGTAGACACTACGACTTGATCAACCAGATTATTTTAAGAGAACGAATATGCCTTCCTACTTGGCAGGTGTTTTATGTTGAACTCTGTCTGCCAACTCAATATTTGAACACTTTCCAAATACTAAGCTGCACCCTCTTTTGCCCTCAGAACAGCCTTAAATTCGTTGGGGCATGGACTCTACAGTGTGTCGAAAGCAGTCCACAGGGAAGCTGGCCAATGTTGAATCCAATGCTTCCCACAGTTGTGTCAAGTTGGCTGGATGTTCTTTGGGTGGTGGACCATTCTTAATACACACGGGAAACTGTTGAGCTTGAAAAACCCAGCAGCTTGACACACTCAAACCGGTGCGCCTGGCACACAATTCAAAGGCACTTAAATATTTGTCTTGCCCATTCACCCTCTGAAAGGCTCACATACAAAATCCATGTCACAATAACAGACTACAAATCACATGTGCAGTCAATTAACATTACTCTCTTTAAACCCAACATGGTCTCAGAGCATTTTGTATTATTCTGTACGTAAATCCAAGACACTCCATTTAGTATGATATGTTACTTTTCGTATGGTATGTATTCATTTGTGGATGCCATTCATCCATTTCATATGATATGTTACGAATTGCAATTCGTACAATATCTTACGAATTACAATGTTACAAATTTGCAAAACATATATGTTACGAATTACAATTTGTTGTGGCTAACGTTAGCCTGGTGGCTAGATGACTAATGCTAACGTTAGCTAGCTCTAGGGGTTAGGGTTATGTTAAAGAGTTAGTGTTAAGGGAAGGGTTAGCTGAGAGTTAAGTAAGGGGTTGGGGAAGGGTGTGCGAAAAGGGTTAAGGTTACGGGAAGGTTAGCTAACATAATAAGTAGTTGAAAAGTAGCTCAAAAGTAGTAGCTAACTAACGTAAACTCACCCCATTCCGTACAAATGTGCGCAACCGCAACATTCAAACGAGGCTACAAAGAAAACTAATGGGACTGTAGCGACTGTGTTGACTTCAAAATCGGGGGTGTGAACTACGTTTCTATTCAAGCATTGATCGTCATGGTAATGGCTCTATAGTAATGGAGAAAAGTTGAAAAAAACTGACCCTCCATTACATCGTGACGTGTCATGTCCTAACGTACAGCACGCATAAAGCAACTATTTCTGTCTTACAATCTCTCTCCACCAGGTGTAGCACTTCTCTCATCGTTTAAAAACAAGAAATGGACAGTGACGGGGGTAAGGGGGGATACCTAGTAATTTTTTGCGTCATCATTGCATGCGATCATCATTCTCAAAGCCGCTGTTTACTTCTAAGATCCCTTTAACACCGCCCTAAAAACCCGATTCAAATTCGACACAAACCTTCAAATAGGTATGTAATGACACATTATATAAACTCTTTATAGTGTTTTATTTACATTTTAGAGGCGATAAGGTGATAGGTTGGACAGATCGGCAATTTTCCCACACATCTCTCCTTCTCACTATCACGCATTAGTTTCGCTTCCCCACCCGCCATTTTTAAAAAGACCCGACGGAGCTCTTGCCTGCTTGAATCATGCAGAAACGGGTAGCATTTAGGTCATGTAATTGATTCTGTTGGAAAGGGGAGAAATTGTGCTTTACAATGATCTGGAAGAATTATGTTTTGGGGGCGCTAAAATAAGGTAAATTGTACGGACCAAGGCGATGTACAAAAGTGAGGGAGTTTACGTTAGTTGCTAATTACCTAAAATGCTAAAGTTGTCCGTGATGAGATTCGAACACTAGGCATTCGCATTGCTAGATGTCCTTTCATTTTTGCCTTTAAGATGTAATATGCAGAAATCACTCTGCCATTTCCTCGTTAACAAAAATTCTAAACCACTGTGGTATACTGTGGTATACAAAACTGAACGTAAAAGACGCCAAAACCTAAGTTATGAACGGGAAGCAATGAGAGAGCGGCTAGATATACCGCTGCTTAGACTTGCTTTCAATGAGAATGACAGATCTATAACTCACAGTTCTATGTGAATTTGGTTGGGTCGCGCAAAATGTTATATATTGTAGATTTAAGAAACCGTCTATATTATGTAACCATACCAAAAGTTACATATACTAATTTGTCAAAATGTTTTGTCTAAACTAATTTGTCCCAGATTTACATTTACTATCTCCTTAAGGATCGGACCCCTAAATGTTCACCTAAAATGACATACCCAAATCTAACTGTCTGTAGCTCAGGACCTGAAGGAAGGATATGCATATTCTAGATACCATTTGAAAGGAAACACTTTGAAGTTTGTGGAAATGTGAAACTGTAGAACACAAAAAATTGTGTCTATGAAAACTATGCTACATTTTTATCTCTGGGACCCTCAGGATAACAAATAAGAGCAAGATTACTGAATGTAGGTACATAATTTAACTTCAGAGGTGAATGTATCCAACCAGTTGCAGTGACAAAACACTTATCACAGCAACTGGTTTTATACATTCACCTCTGAAGGTAAATAATGCACTCTCTTCAAACAATAGCATGGTATGTTTTCACTGTAATAGCTGCTGTAAATTGGACACTGCAGTTAAGCTTTCTGCCCATATAAGACATGTCTATGTCCCGGAAAGTTGGCTCGTGTATACAATGTCATTCTAGTCACATTAGTGCACGTTAGCAACAAACAACCATCCCAGTTTAGGGACACGATCCCATAGAGGCTATGTTTCGTCTAGTGAGACCAGTCTGAACCACATACTAAATCTTGACATTCAATGAACTGTAACTACTGTATGTCACGTTATATCTCACTTCACATATTGATTGCAGCAAATTAATTCTGCTTTGAGACAAAACTGTACAGATTAAATAATCACCTTTTGATGTTTATCATCGAGTAATTCGAGTACATCTGAGACTGACTCATCCATGAATGTATAAGACTGTCGTAAAACGTCTGTAGCAGTTAGCATCTCTGCTAGCTCAGCAGGTTAACATCAACATCCAACACTCTGGGAAAGAACTAACATTAGAGAGATTCAGACTAAAATGATTGGAGCAGCATTTTATTGACCCCTCAGCTGTGATATTTCACTAAATCTTCCTATTTTTAGAGATGAAGGAATTCAACTAAAAGGTTTTCACTAGATGACCATGCTGCAAAGTCAAATTTAGCTGCTATTTAAGAAAGGGTTTTTGGAAAGAAATAGTGCTGCCTCATTTCATTGCAGAATGGCTAGACATGCTACCCAACACAAGGCATCAGCAGGCTGCAGTCAGTCCTGAGAAAGAAACATCCATCAGTGTTAAGAGTGGGGATCACATCAGCCTATAAATCTCTTAGTCCCAGTCCCAGCAGCTGTGGCGCTACTCTGTAATGTCTAGCTGATCTATGGGCTGCATTTAACACAGGAACTGGCTAAAGTCTCTGGGAAGCCATTCTGCCTCACTGACAGTGTGGCTGATGCTCTGTCTTCACTACAGCAATCAAGTTAGAAAGGTGTCTGTGTCTCTGTGTGTGTGTGGTGAGGAGGGGGTGGGGGAGATTACTCACCAGGAGATTTCTGGTGGCAATCAGGTTGTGATTCATATCTGGGTATCAGAATACAGTGTCAGAGAGGATAACCGCTCAAACTCACACGGAAGAGGGCGGGGTAAAGGCACACACTGCCATTTCAACAGCCTGACCCTGCCGTTTTGATAAACTGACAGATGGGGCAGACTAAGGCAGTGGTTCCTAACCAGGGGTACAAGGACCCCTGGGGGTACCACTCTCAGACAGAGAAATTACAACATAATGTAAACAAGACTAATACAGCTGAACATCTTGGATTAGGATAGGACATAATTGTACTAAACTCATATACTACATGACCAAAAGTATGTGGACACCTGCTCTTCAAACATCTTTTTCCAAAATCATGGGCATTAATATGGAGTTGGTCCTCCCTTTGCTATAACAGCCTCCACTCTTCTGGGAAGGCTTTCCACTAGACGTTGGAACATTGCTGCTGCGGGGACTTGGTTCCATTCATCCACAAGAGCATTAGTCAGGTCGGAAACTGATGTTAGGCAATTAGGCCTGGCTTACAGTCAGCGTTCCAATTCATCCTAAAGGTGTTCGATGGGGTTCTGGTCAGGGCTCTGTGCAGGCCAGTCAAGTTCTTCCACACCGATCTCGACAAACCATTTCTGTATGGACCTGCATGGGGGCATTGTTCTGATGAAACAGGAAAGGGCCTTCCACAAACTGTTGCTACAAAGTTGGAAGCACAAAATCATCTAGATTGTCACTGTATGCTGTAGCGTTAAGATTTCTCTTGACTGGAACTAAGGGGCCTCGGCCCAAACCATGAAAAACCACCTCAGACCATTATTCCTCCTCCACCAAACTTTACCGTTGGCATTGTGCATTGAGGCAGGTAGCGTTCTCCTGCAATCCACCAATCCCAGATTTGTCAGTCGGAAGAAGAACGCGTAACCTACTTCATGAAGCTCCCGATAAACAGTTATTGTGCTGACGTTTCTCCCAGAGGCGGTTTGGAACTCAGTTGTGAGTATTGCAATAGAGGACAGACCATTTTTATGCGCTACGTGCTTCAGCACTCGTAAGTCCCGTTCTGTGAGCTTGTGTGGCATACGACTTTGTAGCTGAGCCATTGTTGCTCCTAGACGTTTCATCTTCAACATAATAGCCCTTACAGTTGACCGTGGCAGCTCTAACAGGGCAGACATTTTACGAACTGACTTGTTTGAAAGGTGACATACTATGACAATGCCACGCTGAAAGTTACTGAAATCTTCAGTAAGGCCATTCTACTCCAATGTTTGTCTATGGAGATTGAATGGCTGTGTGCTCAATTTGTTTACACCTTTCAGCAATGGGTGTGGCTGGAAACTAAAGCCATGCATTATACTGTCATCAAAGTATGTGAAGCATGCTATATTTGTCTGAAACTGGTTTGGCTTGAATCAGCCTTAATTTGTTTCCTTCTCAGAATGCATAGTGATGGTGCGTGTAAGGCTCACGGCATGTCGGCAGTTGCCTTTCTGTATGCACTGTTCATGTCCTTTAAACATGTACACAGTAAGACTATTTATTGGCAATAGCACTGGAGACATCTAATATAGCCGTTAGGATGCATTTAAATTACTATAAGCTGCGGCTCAGTGCGTTGTTTACTAATTGACACAGAGTAGATGTTTGAATACACCTGAAGTGTGTTACTGCATTTCAGACACAATTCCTGCCATCACAAAACAGGAATCAAAATAGGAATAGAGAAACATAATGATGTTGTAGATGTTGAGACACATGCCCTTCTGTACATATAGACCTCTTTAAGCTCTGTATCTGAGGCTGGAGCTGCAACTGACTGTTTAACATTTTCTTACTTCTGCTCAGTAGCATGCAGTCTGAGATATTACCCTATAAAAGAGCAGACGGATCTCCTATTACAGGCTGATTGGAGCAAATGGTGAGCTTCCGGGTTGGAGTCCCGCTCCTTGAAAGCGGCAGCTCTAGCCTTTAGCTCAGTGCGGATGTTGCCTGTCACTGTGGGGGCGACGTCGTCGATGCACTTATTGATGAAGCCGGTGACTGAGGTGGTAAACTCCTCAAGGCCACTGGATGAATCCCAGAACATATTCCAAGCTGTGCAAGCAAAACAGTCCTGTAGTGAAGCATCCGCGTCATCTGACCACTTCCGTATTGAGCGAGACACTGGTACTTCCTGCTTTAGTTTTTGCTCGTAAGCAGGAATTGTTAGGTTAGAATTATGGTCAGATTTGCCAAATGGAGGGCGAGGGAGAGCTTTGTATGGGTCTCTGTGTGTTGAGTAAAGGTGGTTTAGAGTTTTTTTTCTCTGGTTGCACGTAACATTCTGGTAGAAATTAGGTAAAACGGATTTAAGTTTGCCTATATTAAAATCCCCGACCACTAGGAGCGCTGCTTCTGGATGAGCATTTTCTTGTTTGCTTATGGACTTATACAGCTTGTTGAGCTTAGTGCCCGCATCGGTTTGTGGTGGTAAATGGATGGCAACTAAAAAATATAGATGAACACTCTCTCTTGGTATATAGTGTGGTCTACAGCTTATCATGAGGTACTCTACCTCCAGGCGAGCAATACCTTGAGACTTCCTTAATATTAGACATCACGCACCAGCTGTTATTGACAAAAAGACGCACACCCCCACCTCTTGTCTTACCGGATGTACAGTGCCTTGCGAAAGTATTCGGCCCCCTTGAACTTTGCGACCTTTTGCCACATTTCAGGCTTCAAACATAAAGATATAAAACTGTATTTTTTTTGTGAAGAATGAACAACAAGTGGGACACAATCATGAAGTGGAACGACATTTATTGGATATTTCAAACTTTTTTAACAAATCAAAAACTGAAAAATTGGGCGTGCAAAATTATTCAGCCCCTTTACTTTCAGTGCAACAAACTCTCTCCAGAAGTTCAGTGAGGATCTCTGAATGATCCAATGTTGACCTAAATGACTAATGATGATAAATACAATCCACCTGTGTGTAATCAAGTCTCCTTATAAATGCACCTGCAATGTGATAGTCTCAGAGGTCCGTTAAAAGCACAGAGAGCATCATGAAGAACAAGGAACACACCAGGCAGGTCCGAGATACTGTTGTGAAGAAGTTTAAAGCCGGATTTGGATACTAAAAGATTTCCCAAGCTTTAAACATCCCAAGGAGCACTGTACAAGCGATAATATTGAAATGGAAGGAGTATCAGACCACTGCAAATCTACCAAGACCTGGCCGTCCCTCTAAACTTTCAGCTCATACAAGGAGAAGACTGATCAGAGATGCAGCCAAGAGGCCCATGATCACTCTGGATGAACTGCAGAGATCTACAGCTGAGGTGGGAGACTCTGTCCATATGACAACAATCAGTCGTATATTGCACAAATCTGGCCTTTATGGAAGAGTGGCAAGAAGAAAGCCATTTCTTAAAGATATCCATAAAAAGTGTAATTTAAAGTTTGCCACAAGCCACCTGGGAGACACACCAAACATGTGGAAGAAGGTGCTCTGGTCAGATGAAACCAAAATTGAACTTTTTGGCAACAATGCAAAATGTTATGTTTGGCGTAAAAGCAGCACAGCTCATCACCCTGAACACACCATCCCCACTGTCAAACATGGTGGTGGCAGCATCATGGTTTGGGCCTGCTTTTCTTCAGCAGGGACAGGGAAGATGGTTAAAATTGATGGGAAGATGGATGGAGCCAAATACAGGACCATTCTGGAAGAAAACCTGATGGAGTCTGCAAAAGACCTGAGACTGGGACGGAGATTTGTCTTCCAACAAGACAATGATCCCAAAACATAAAGCAAAATCTACAATGGAATGGTTCAAAAATAAACATATCCAGGTGTTAGAATGGCCAAGTCAAAGTCCAGACCTGAATCCAATCGAGAATCTGTGGAAAGAACTGAAAACTGCTGTTCACAAATGCTCTCCATCCAACCTCACTGAGCTCGAGCTGTTTTGCAAGGAGGAATGGGAAAAAGTGTCAGTCTCTCGATGTGCAAAACTGATAGAGACATACCCCAAGCGACTTACAGCTGTAATCGCAGCAAAAGGTGGCGCTACAAAGTATTATCTTAAGGGGGCTGAATAATTTTGCACGCCCAATTATTCTGTTTTTGATTTGTTAAAAAAGTTTGAAATATCCAATAAATGTCGTTCCACTTCATGATTGTGTCCCACTTGTTGTTGATTCTTCACAAAAAAATACAGTTTTATATCTTTATGTTTGAAGCCTGAAATGTGGCAAAAGGGTCGCAAAGTTCAAGGGGGCCGAATACTTTCGCAAGGCACTGTAGCTGTTCTGTCCTGCCGATGCACAGAAAAACCAGCCAACTGTATATTACCTGTGTCGTCGTTCAGCCACGACTCAGTGAAACATAAGATATTACCGTTTTTAATGTCCCATTGGTAGGATAGTCTCGAACGGAACTCATCCAGTTTATTCTCCAGTGATTGCACCTTGGCCAATAGAATGGATAGTAGATGCGGGTTACCCACATCGACGACAAATTATCGCAAGGCACCCCAATCTCCGTCCCCTGTATTTCCGTCTTCACGTGAATAACAGGGATTTGGGCCTAGTCTCGGAGAAGCAGTATATCATTCGCATTGGACTCATTAAAGAAATAACCTGGATTGCATTTGAGATTACATTAAAAGTAGCCTATATTGTGCAAGTGATCAATGCTGTTCAAGATTCTGCGCAGATAATTATTGCAATTTTGAAGATCTCCACAGACCTTTGGCATTTGCATGCAATCTTGAACACGGGTTGATGTTTATTGTCATAAGTCTTGCCATGGAGGCAGAACTGAGAGGTTTCCACTAGATTGCCCTGCTGCAAAGTCAAAATTGGCTATATCGTAAAAATTCATGAATATAAAAATGTGCTTTTTGGTCTTAAATTAAGGGTTATGGGTTATGCATTAGGGTTAGCAGTGTAGTTAGGATTTGGTTTAAAATAATATTTTATGACTTTGTGGCTTTGCCAGGTAGTGACCCTTCTGTAGAGCTACCTCAAGGAAAAGATTCATGACAATAAATGCCAATCTGCATCTTGAACATGCACACTTCCTATGATTACATAGGAATACATTTATAATGACATTAAGCTGCTTCTTAACCTTAAAATGTGGCTATGGATGTGCTACTCATTGGTTGAATAAATACTGTAATATTAGTTTGTAAGATTTACTGTATTACAAAGCATTACTGAATTGTATTTGGTTGACAACGCAGCCAAATACAAACATTTAACGGACATCTAATGCTTGGATAGTTTCATCTGACCCACTGGCTTAATCTTATTCTTTAACTTTTATTTTTGGTTAAGTTGAAGATGTGAATCCAGCATATCATTTGTTAACTTGTTGACAAGTTAATATGCTATTTACCTCATTGCAAAAGTATTACTGAATTGTTTGGTTGTCAATGCAACCAAATATCAACATTTGAAGGAGATGTATCTTTTGTGCCACTGATTTAGTCTGGCTTTAATTCCAGTTTGTCTACATATTAATAATTTATATGTTGGATTCATATGTTCATATGTTCTCAACCAACAATCAAAGTTAAAGAATAGGACTAAATCAGATCAAACTTTTTTTTAAGTGCATTTAAAGTGATTTGATTCAGTCCTATTCTTTAACTTCGATTTTTGGTTTAGATGGAGACGTGAATTTGACATATTATCTATTTATCTGTCGATCTATCAAGTGTAATCTATTTTTTGCTGAACCCTGGGTTGAATTGAAAGGCCTAACTAGTACAATTGATGATAATTATGTATTAAGTATGGTTACATTTAATTTGCTGTATGATGTATGATAATAACACTGTCTGGCTTTGGATGGGTCCCAAGTGTTTCTGTGAAGACACTGCTGTCTTTAGACATTAGAGAACATGTCTGGTACAATGTGGGGTAAAACACAGATACCTCTTGGAACCATAGAGTGGTCGTTGCTGGATTACGCAAACATATTCATGTCACTTGGATAGTGATAAGTCATCTCTGTTGCAACACACCCCTCGCTCACCTCAACTACTGTATTCAGGTAGAATCATTTTTTTCTTCTTCTGTTTGTCCAAACAGTGGTAGGTTTCACCCACAAGAGCTGTGCAAATCATAGGATATATTATGTGGGCCATCAACACCTAACTCTTGGGTGCGGCAGGTAGCTGACAAGGTGAAACATCAATGTGCCCTTGAGCAAGGCTATTAACCCTACATGCTTCAGGGTTGCTGTTAAAATGGGTCTCTTTGGGGCATGCAAAATGTGTTTTATCTAATACACACTTTTGGGCCGACGTGTGAAATAGGACAAATATAAGCACCCGACAAATTATATTATTGTAAAGATAGTGTGGTCAGAGCTGAGAGTGTGTAACAAGCTGTTACGAAACCAAATCCCTATTCTTAACCAAGCATTGTCCTGTCAGTCACTTCTATAACACACCCCTCAAGTATACAGCTTGAATAGACTTCTCAGTGACCCAAGACCAGCTCAATTAATCCCTTGCGTCACTGAGTTGTGCAAATGTGAATTTTCCCAGGGCCGTTGAAAAATACAACTTGCTAATAACAGATGACATTTATATTCTGACTCTCTCTGAAACTCGCTTAATAATACCTTTGATGATACAGTGGTAGCAATACATGGTTATAATATTGACAGAAAATACAGAAATGCCAATGGGGGCAGTGTTGCGGTCTATATTCAGAACCACATTCCTGTAAAGCTTAGAGAGGATCTCCTGTTAAATACTGTTGAAGTTCATTTGCCTCACCTCACAGGTTCATTTGCCTCACCTAAAGCCCATTCTTGTGGGAAGCTGCTATAGACCACCAAGTGCTAATGTAACAGTGTTGCTTCCGTCCCTCTCCTCGCCCCTACCTGGGCTCGAACCAGGGACCGTCTGCACACATCAACAACTGACACCCTTGAAGCATCGTTACCTATCGCTCCACAAAAGCTGCGGCCCTTGCAGAGTAAGGGAAACAACTACTTCAAGGTCTCAGAGCGAGTGACGTCACCGATTGAAATGCTATTAACGCGCACCCTGCTAACTATTGAATTTACCACAGGTGGACTCCAATCAAGTTGTAGAAACATCTCAAGGATTATCAATGGAAACAGGACGCACCTGAGATCAATTTTGAGTCTCAGAGCAAAGGGTCTGAATACTTATGTAAAAAAATGGCAGAAGTCAAAGGGTCTGAATACTTTCCTGGGGCACAGTAAGAGGTCGTACAATAAGTTGTGTAGTGATTCCGATGTTGATGATGTGAAGAATATTTGCTGGTCTGTGCTGTGTAATGAGGAGCAACCAGACGCTGCACTTGCCACATTTATAATGTACCCATTAAGAAAATGACTTTAAAACTGTTAAATCCCCTTGGATTGATTAGGAATTGAAAAATTATATGGTTGAGAATGATGAGGCAAAAGGAATGGCAAATAAGTCTAGCTGCACAACCGATTGGCAAACGTACTGCAAATTGAGAAATCATGTGACCCAAACTGAATAAAACAAAGAAGAAACTATACCATGAAACAAAGATAAACTATATAAAGAATGATAGTATAAAGCCTTGGGGCACCTTAATTGAAATTTTGGGCAAAAAGGCAAACTCGGCTCTATCGTTCATTTATTCAGTTGGCTCAATCATCACAAAAACCACTGATATTGCCAACATTTGAATGATTTTTTTCATTGGGAAGATTAGCAAACTTAGGCATGACATGCCAGCAACAAACGCTGACACTACACATCCAAGTATAACTGACCAAATTATGAAAGAAAAGCATTGTAATTTTGAATTCCGTAGTGTGGAAGAGGTGAAAAAAACAGACAAGCCACCGGGGTCTGACAACTTGGATGGAAAAATACTGAGGATAATAGCTGACGATGATACCACTCCTATTTGCCATATCTTCAATCTAAGCCTACTAAAAAGTGTATGCCTTCAGGCCTGGAGGGAAGCAAGAATAGAATAGTACAGCCCCCTCTACTGGCTCAAATACCCAACCAATCAGCCTGTGACCAACCCTAAGTAACCTTTTGGAATAAAAAGTATTTTACCAGATACAATGCTATTTAATAAAAAAATTGACAACAGACTTTTTCAGCATGCTTATAGGGAAGCACATTCAACAAGCACAGCATTTACACAATTTACTGATGATTGGCTGAGAGAAATTGATGATTAAAAGATTGTGGGGGCTGTTTTGTTAGACTTCAGTGCGGCTTTTGACATTATCGATCATTAAAAAAAAATTATGTGTTATGGCTTTACACCCCCTGCTTTATTGTGGATAAAGAGTTACCTGTCTAACAGAACACAGAGTGGGTTCTTTAATGGAAGCCCATCCAACATAATCCAGGTAGAATCAGGAATTCCCCAGTAAAGCCGGTGTGTCTATGTATGCGATGACTCAACACTATATACAGCTACTACAGTGACTGAAATTACTGCAACACTTAACAAAGAGCTGCAGTTAGTTTCAGAAATGGCGGCGAGGAATAAGTTAGTCCTAAATATTTCAAAAACTAAAAGCCTTGTATTTGGGACAAATTATTCACTAAACCTCAACTAAATCTTGTAATGAATAATGTAGAAATTGATCAAGTTGAGGTGACTAAAACTGCTTGGAGTAACCCTGGATTGTAAACTGTCATGGAGCTAAGATGGGGAGAAGTCTGTCGATAATAAAGCGCCTGCTCTGCCTTTTTAACAACTCTATCAACAAAGCAGGTCCTACAGGCCCCAGTTTTGTTGCAGGTGCCACAAAGAGAGATCTCAGAAAATTACAATTGTCTCAGAACAGGGAAGCACAGCTGGTCTTTAAATGTACATTGAGAGCTAACATTAATAATATGCATGTCAATCTCTCATGGCTCAAAGTGGAGGAGAGATTGACTTCATCACTACTTGTTTTTGTAATAAGTGTTGACAAGTTGAATGCACAAGCTGTCTGTTTAAACTACAAAGCACAGACACCCCCACAAGACATGCCACCAGAGGTCCCTTCAAGTCCATAACAGACTATGGGAGGCACACAGTACTACATAGAGCCATGACTTCATGGAACTCTATTCCCCATCAGGTAACTGATGCAAGCAGTAGAATCTGATTAAAATAACTGATTAAAAAAAGACACCTTATGGAACAGTGGGGACTGTGAAGAGACATACACACACACACTCTACACACATACGTTGTAATATTGTTGTATGATGTACTGTTTTATCTTTTGCTTTATGCATGATGTAAGTGCCTTAATGTGTTTGGACCCCAGGAAGAGTAGCTGCAAGGCAGCAGCTAATGGGGGGGATCTCTAATAAATACAAATAAACGTGAATAAAAATGTAATAAATCAAATATAGCAGTTGCATAAGTATTCAGCTCCCTGAGTCCAAACATATGGCAGCAATTACAGCTGTGAGTCAGTCTTCTTGGGTAAGTCTCTAAGAGCATTGCACACCTGGATTGTGTTATATTTGCCTATTATTCTTTTCATAATCTTTCAAGCTCTGTTGGGGATCATGGCTAGACATCAATCATTAAGTCTTGCCATGGTATTTCAAGCAGACTTATGTCAAAACTGTAATTTGGCCACGAAGGAACATTCATAGTCTTCTTGGTAAGCAACTCCAGTGTAGATTTGGCCTTGTGTTGTAGGTTATTTTCCTGCTTAAAGGTGAAATCATCTCCCAGTCTCTGGTGCAGGTTTTCTTCTAGTATTCAGCCTGTGCTTAGCCCTATCCCATTTCTTTTTATCCTGAAAAACATCCCATAACATGATGCAGCCTCCACCATGCTTAAAAATAAGGAGGCAGTTACTCAGTGATGTGTTGTATTTAACCCAAACATAGGGCTTTGCATTTAGGCCAAAACATGGATTCCTTTGCCATGTTGTTTTGCAGTATTAGTTTAGTGCAATGTTGCATACACAATGAATGTTTTCTTTTCTTTTGTATATTTGCGTTCTTCTTTTCACTCTGTCATTCAGGTCATTATTGTGGATTTACTACAATGTTGTTGATCCATCATCAGTTTTCTCCCATCACCGCCATTGAATTCTGTAGCTGTTTTAAAATCACCAAGGCCTCATCGTAACATCCCTGAGCAGTAGCATCCTTGTCCTGCAGCTCAGCTCAGAAGGACGACTGTATCTTTGATGTGTCTGCGTAATTTAATATATAATACACAGCATATTAACTAGACCATGCTTAAAGAGATATTCAATGTCTGATTTGATATTGTTACCCATCTACCAATCACTATCCTTTTTTATGAGGCTTTCGAAAGGCTCCCTGGTCTTTGTAGTTGAATCTGTGCTTGAAATTCAATACTTGACTGAGGCACCTTACAGATGTATGTATGGGCGACAGAGGATGGGTGTGTCATTTAAAAAATCATGTCAACCCCTATTATTTCACATTGAGTGAGTCCATGTAACTTTTAATGTGATATGGTAAGCCACATTTTACTCCTGAATTCATTTAGTCTTGTATATTGTAGACTTAATTTTTTTTTTTTACAATTAAATAAACTTTAATCCCACTTTTTAACACAATAAAATGTGAAGAAATCTAAGGGGTCTGAATAGTTTTGCAAGGCACTATTAAGACTATTAAGTTCTAGTTAGCCTGGCCTATAACTCCTTCCTGTCCTGTGAGAGAAACACAATAAAATTAGAAAAATTATGGGTAACAAAAGCGATTCAAAATAATCAAACCTTGACAGAGAAAAAAGTTGAAAATGTATGTGAAGAAAATGGAACCGCACCTATTTAGACTGAGCATTTAATTCATGGAAATCTCTTAAGGCCCAGTGTTTTTCTCTTCTAAAGGGCCTTGGTGTCTTATGAATCTCTCTGGCAGCTAGCTGGGTTAAATCATTGCGGCTGCATCTGAAATTGCACCATAATCCCTATGTAGAGTACTACATTCCTAGTCAAACGTAGTGCACTATGTAAGGAATAGGGTACCATTTTGGATGCATTCTGGGTTTGTAATATATCAGAGAGCCTGAATGAGGCGTAACAGAGAGAACAGAACAGATGTTTTACTGATGTAAAGGATGACAAGTCTCAGGCTTAATGTTTTATAGAACATAAAGCTTGCAGGGCGAAGGAGATTGCATCACGCCATCATGTTACAATTAGGTCACACTAGAAATCTGACAAGAAGACACAGTGGCAGAATAAATTCATCACAAAATCGAAGAGCAACCTCTGTCTGGTGGATTCCACAAAGCATATTGCATGTAACAAACAGTTACATGACCTACAGCACGGTCAAGCAAGTTAATGTTTCTGACATTTTCGGCCCACTAAACAACTATTGATTTAGAGAACCACAGAGACTTACCGCAAATCGTAAAGGAAACAGGAGCTGTAATTCCAGCACCATTTCAACTTCAACATCATCAAATCACCTATGCTTAGTCTAATACAGTGACAACTAAAATATAGACCATAAAGCTTGCGAGGCGAAGGAGATTGCATCATGCCATCATATTATAATTAGGTCATACTATATCCGGTGAACACAAATGGTACCCTATTTCCTATATAGTAGTAGACTATTGTTGACCATAGGGCTCTGGTCACAAGTAGCGCACTATATAAGGAATAGGGTGCTCTTTAGGACTCAGTTACTGTCTGTGCATATCAATTATTCCTTACAAGTACTCCTTACAATGTTAATTAATTACTTCACATGATTTAATGCTGCTATCATGACGGAATGATGAATAAAAGAGTTTGAATGGGATCTTAAACACTTCGTAACATATACACACAAATTCGTAACATATACAAATTGCAGGATTACAAAATATTTATAATTTGCAGTGTGTAACATCATATGAAATGGATGACGTTGTGCACAATTTTCAGGGATCCATTTTGGCTCGTGAGCACTACTTCAAAACTCCTGGCTGAAATTAAACAAAACCTTTTATAGCGCATCTTTTAATGGATTTATAAAACAGAGCCATTGACTGCACAGAGTCGCGTTAACAAACATCCCATTCAGCCGTGTTCAGTTGGAACACTAGAATGTAAGATGTAATCTACATCTCCATTATTATTGGACACAATGTTGATTCAACCAGTGATTGACCAGTGGATAGTGACTAGTTTCTTGTTTCTGTTTGCTGAACATTCAACCGAGCAGTCAGGACATCTGTCTACCTGTCAATCTGCCTCGCCCCTCCCTGATGTCCTTCAACAACTCCTTTCAATTGCTGAAACTATTTCTCTAAGCTGACTTCTATGTTGGCTTTCAATCTACTCAGACAATTGAATCACAGATGGGAAATAAAGGAATGGAAGTAAGATGCATTTAATCTTGTTGTGCCAAAGAGAACTAATAGTGTCTGAGGACTGCCGTTCTCAAAAGGTTGTTCGAATTTCAGACGCAGCTAAGTGAAGGAAATATGTTGCCATGGAATATATCTGCTGGAAGGTTGAGAGGTTTGTAAACCTGGCAGCATCTAGAATTCATTGGTAGTTCATGAAAGGGATTCAAACCAAGGTCAGCAGAACAACACTAGCATCTACAAAGGAAACAGTACTGTCCTCTAGCTTAGCTACTGTAATTGCACAACTAGTAGACCTCAGAGCTATCAGACTTGTGACCTTGGCTTGAACAGTTCAAAGACCAGATTCAGTCAATCGACATTGTAGTCCAGGGAAAATGCACCATATAACCTGGAGTCATTTTAAGGTGCTGAGTGAATTTTTAAAAAATCTAAGTGATTTAAACATTGTAAGAGAAATATTCTCCAGCAGTTCGCTTCAACAGGCAATCCCCACAGTTAAAACAGAGTGGACTGGATCCATCGATCTGCAACAAGGTAATTATAGTTTTGTGTTTTTATCGTTGTTTTGATTTATATTAGTTTAGTTTGTTTTCAGACCTGATTTACTAGTTTTTATTTAGTTTCAGTATAAAAAACAACAACTTGTCTTTCATTTTAATATTATTTAGTTTGTTTTAGTGTTAGGTGCGGAAAGTAGGAGAAGCATTTCCTGTTAGGTAGTGATAGTAGTGCACAAGCTATGCCTATTTGAAACATCACCATCTACTGCCAACATTTACCCGACAGATTCAGAAGCTAAGAGTTGCTGCAGATCTGACTTCCCTGGAGGACTATTCCTGACAGCTAAAGGTCCGAAGCTTCTGCGGATGTGGGAGATTCTCTACTTTACGCACATTCTCTGTTCTTCTCATTCGGCTGCCCTGAGAACAGACCAGGCTACTCTGGCGAATGGTGCTCATTTAAATAAGTTAGATCAAAGGTCAATCGATGTCTGCAAGAGTACATAATGCTTGTATTCTGCATAACAGAGCCAAATATAATGGCATAGCATAACATTACTGTAAGAGATTTTAGGGGGATTGTGCAAATGGTCGCATTTGTCTCTCATGTGGCCAAAACTCGACATTGTGTGCCACTAGGCAAAATATGTGCTATGATTGAAACTAAATACAGATATGCTACAGTTTAACACCATCAGTTCTAAAATTTGCTCTTTGTCAGTGGCGGTGTGTGGGTAAAATCACTGGGGAAGCCAGACAAAAATGGCATATTACAACCTTATATTACAACCAAACTATGCAATTTGCTCTTATAGAGCAAATAGCATAGTTTGCTTTATAACCTGTTAGTTCTTGTGTCTTCCCACCATGATATGTAGGCCTAAGGCCGAGACAATAAGAAGACACAGAGGCAGAAGAAATTCAACCACACCTTTGTTTCATTACAAAACCGAACAGCTACCTCTGTCTGGTGAAGTCCACACAGCATATTGCATGTCAAACAGTTACATGACCTACAACATGGTCAAGCAAGTTAATGTTTCCAACATTTTCAGACAACTAAACAACTATTGATTTAGAACCACTGAAAAAAAAGTCGCAAAGAAAACAGGAGCTGCCTCCACTATTCCAGCACCATTTCAACTTCAACATCATCAATTCACCTATGCTTAGTCTAACACAGTCTAAAAACTAAAAGATACCAAAATACCAACAACTATTTAGTCCAATCAACGTAAACTAAATATGATGTGGCTGTCCATGGTTCTGATTTGTGTGTGTGTGTGTAAGAAGAAAAAGCATGTTGACTCACCCTTCTTGCAGAGAAATGCCAATGCCATCCTCCTTTCGTTCATGTTGACTCACCCTACTTGCAGAGAAATGCCAATGCCATCCTCCTTTTGTTCATGTTGACAAAATGGTCTATGAATCTGTCATACAGTACACGCTTTTAGTTTGTGTTGTCCTAGGTTACCTGGCTAAAATGCTTGCTCGCTAGCCTAACTTCCATTGACAGCGATGAGCCATCTAGTTAACATTAACCTACAAATTGAACTTCCATTCTCTCAGGCCAGGGGCACAATGTATACATTTATGGTTGGATCAGAATCACCATTATAATCATTGGCCAGTTCGGAGAATTAACCTAGTTTTTGTGTCAAAGAAAATAATTTATTGGTTTTAGTTTTTCAAACGTTAATTATTTTATTTCAGTTTTATGATTCGTTTTCGTTTCGTTAAGTAAAACCACAAGTCCAAATCCCTATGTCCAACCATGGTTAATTTAGGATAGGGACAAGTGTAGCTAGCTAGCCACCAGAGGACAAACACACAACGAGATACATCAATTAAAGTTTTTTCTGCTTTTGTTGTGATGTGATTGGTGTGAAGCCAAATCCGTTCTGGCTTCCAATTGCCAGGACCATTCACAGTTGAGCTCAACGCTGATTGGTTATTATTTTATACTTTTTTCATCAAGGGAGACCAAATGCGCGCTGCCTTCTCTTGCATTCAATGTAACGGGTGGTAACAATGTCACTCTTTTTGACCAGACAGCATCAGATAGATGGGCTACACAAACAGAGACAGAGCGGCCCTGTTTCGCTCGGACTCTGCCAAGAGTGTACAAAGCTGTCATCAAGGCAAAAGGGTGGCTACTTTGAAGAATCTAAAATCTAAAATATATTTTGGTTTGTTTAACACTTTTTTGGTTACTACATGATTACATGTGTTATTTTATAGTTTTGAGGTCTTCACTATTATTCTACAATGTAGAAAATAGTAAAAAATAAAGAAAAACCCTTGAATGAGTAGGTGTGTCAAATTTTGACTGGTACTGTACATTACGCCTCTTGCAAATTGAAGGAAATTTAAGAAACACTGAGAAACTAAAGATAAATGATTTAATATGCTTCAAAAAAATGTATTGGTACAGTGTTTCCTTGGCATCTATGTACACACTCCAAAACTGTACATAATTCAAAACACCATAGGCTACTTTGAAACAACACTGTTTAAATCAAGAAGGTGTTTCATGGTAGAACTTGAAGAATTATCATTCACGATTGTCAGTCAGAAATGTGAAGGGAAGGCGACCACAAAAATTGTTGCATAAAGTAGAGGTAAAGAAACACATGCGCAGAACGTGGGGCGGGATGCGGGTGTTTGGAGAAAAAGTTTGAAAAAATGTAAAACTGAACATAATTAATTATGGTTTTTATTTTATTTTAGATTGACACAAACTATGATAATAGTTTAATTTGTTTTAGTTTTTCAAACGTTAATTATTTCATTTGTTTTACTATTAGTTTTCGTTTTCTTTTATAACCTAGATCTGTAATCAGTCAAAGGAATTTAGGAATGCACTTGGCATTTCCCTCTCCCAATTCTTTATTTCAGCAGTAAATAGATCATTCTATTTATTCTAGTATGGTGGTTCAGTCTGGGACTTCACTGGATTATCTGTCACATAACCAGCATTCATTTCTAACAGGGTTCGGATCAATAGTCTTATCCTACTTTTACGTCATAGTAATTGAAGGAAGTCAATTCAGGAAGTGAAATTCAATTCAATAATTGATAAAGTGCAATTATTTTCAATGACTTGAAATGTAATGTAATGTAGAAGCTATATGCAACATGCAACAATTTCATTCATTTTAATGAGTTACAGTTCATATGAGTAAATCGGTCAATTGAAATGAATTCATTAGAACGTAATCTATGGATTTTACATGACTGGGAATACTGATATGCATCTGTTGGTCACAGATACCTTAAAAAAAATGGGCCTCACAATGGGCCTCAGGACCTCGTCACAATATTTGTGTGCATTCAAATTGCCATCAATAAAATGAAATTGTGTTAGTGGTCTGTAGGTTGTTCCTGCGCATACCATAACCCAACTGCCACCATGGGGCACTCTGTTCACAACGTTGACATCAGCAGACCGCTCGCCCACATGAGGCCATACGTGTGGCTGCGAAGGCTGTTGGATGTATTGCCAAATTCTCTAAAACGACGTTGGAGGTGGCTTATGATAGAGAAATTAACATTTAAATTGACTGGCAAAAGCTCTGGTAGACAATCCTGCTGTCAGCATGCCAATTGCACGCTCTCTCAACACTTGAGACATCTGTGGCATTGTGTTGTGTGACAAAACTGCAGATTTTAGAGTGTCCTTTTATTGTCCCCAGCACAAGGTGCACCTGTGTAATGATCATGCTGTTCAATCAGCTTCTTGATATGCTACACCTGTCATGTGGATGGATTATCTTGGCAAATGAGAAATGCTCACTAACAGGGATGAAAACAAAGTTTCTTGTGCGTATGACCAACTTCTTACATGACGTTTATATTTTTGTTCAGCGGATTTATTTCAAAACATTTTGCATTTTGGGAATTTAAATTCAAATAACTTCCTGAATTGACTGCTTTCAATTCGAATTGACCCCAACACTGATTTCTAAGTCTTAGTTCTTCAGTAGTAAAATAGTTCGGAAAGGAATACCACCCACTAGGTTTTTTCAGATGATGGTGTTTTTCCTGCTGTCAGTCTCAATTGAGCATCCTCCAACCTCTCCTCCTCATCTTCCTATTCACACTAAACACAAAAAAACTGTAGATCTCCACAAGTCTGGTTCATCCTTGGGAGCAATTTCCAAACACCTGAAGGTACCACATTCATCTGTACAAACAATAGTACGCAAGTATAAACACCATGGGACCACGCAGCTGTCATACCGCTCAGGAAGGAGACGCGTTCTGTGTCCTAGAGATGAGTGTACTTTGGTGTGGAAAATACATAAAAAAGCCAGACTATGGTTTGCAACTGCACACGGGGACAAAGATCATACTTTTTGGAGAAATGTCCTCTGGTCTTTGCTGAAGGAGGGACTGGTGCACTTCACAACATAGATGGCATCATGAGGAGGAAAATGACGTGGATATAATGAAGCAACATCTCAAGACATCAGTCAGGAAGTTAAAGCTTGGTCGCAAATGGGACTTCCAAAATGGACAATGACCACAAGCATACTTCCAAAGTTGTGGCAAAATGGCTTAAGGACAACAAAGTCAAAGTATTGGAGTGGCCATCACAAAGCCCTGACCTCAATCCTACAGAAAATACAAACTTAATGTATCTTAGTTCTCCGTAACAGAATAGAGTCCTTATAGTGGATTTCCTTACAGCTGGTTTGTTAGAGAATGTAGGAGATTCAGTTAAAGTGTGACTGACTATGCAGTAATCCTTGAGTTATGTGTCTGGGAGCAGGCTACAGACAGAGTCACATTAACAATACATTCTTCACCTCAACAACTGGTGCTCAGTGAAAAAGGTATTGCCAGAGGGCTGTACACTACATGCTTGTTAGTGCTCAGTAGTGAAGCCAGAGGCCTGCCTGTATGCTTCACACTGGGAGACATAGATTTTTGGTGCACATCATTCATAGGTAAAAACACATCCGCCCCGCTGATCCTCAACACAGGGGCCCCTCAAGGGGTGCGTGCTCAGTCTACTCCTGTACTCCCTGTTCACTCATGACTGCACGACCAGGCACGACTCCAACACCATCATTAAGTTTTCCGATGACACAACAGTGGTAGGCCTGATCACCAACAACGACGAGACATCCTATAGGGAGGAGATCAGAGACCTGGCTGTGTGGTGCCAGGACAACAACCTCTCCCTCAACGTGATCAAAACAAAGGAGATGATTGTGGACTACAGGAAAAAGAGGACCGAGTGCGCCCCCATTCTGATCGACAGGGCTGTAGTGGAGCAGGTTGAGAGTTTCAAGTTCCTTGGTGTGCACAACACCAACAAACTAACATGGTCCAAGCACACCAAGACAGTCTTGAAGAGGGCAGGACAAAACCTATTCCCCCTCTGGAGACTGAAAAGATTTGGCATGGGTCTTCAGATTCTCAAAAGGTTCTATAGCTGCACCATCGAAAGCATCCTGGCTGGCTGCATCACTGCCTGGTATGGTAACTGATCGGCATCCTGCCGCAAGGCACTTCAGAGGGTAGTGCGTACAGCCCATCCAGAACCTCTATACCAGGTGGTGGCAGAGGAAGGCCCTAAAAATTGTCAAAGACTCCAGCCACCCTAGTCATAGACTGTTCTCTCTGCTACCGCACGGCAAGAGGTACCAGAGCACCAAGTCTAGGTCCAAGAGGCTTCTAAACAGCTTCTACCCCCAAGCCATAAGACTCCTGAACATCTAATCAAATGGCTACCCAGACTATTTGCATTGCCCCCCCCCCCTTCTCTTTTACAACACTGCTACTCTCTGTTATCATCTATGCTTAGTGTGGGTGTAAAATCCATCACTTTGGTCATTTTCCAGTACCCATGTTGGAGAGTCTCTGGTCGCCTAGTAATTATCCATTGCCCATACTATTTCCTTTGGAAGAAGGAAGAAGAAGCAGTATGAGGTTAAACATAAGACAAATGTAAACAGAATGAAGGTCGAAAGACTATGGAAGTGCAGGAGTGGTCCAACACAGGTTTAAGCATTAGACATGAAGAAACAGAATTAAGTGGTATCTATGTGAATAAGTGAAGCTGAGCCAACAAATACCAGACTGGAGCCATATAGAATCAAGTCAAGGCAACCACAGGGTACATGGGTTAATCATTTCCAAGTGACATAGACCTAAACTGGTGTGGGACAGTGACTATGCATTTTTACCAACGATACAGGACCCACAAACTATGTATATACAGTTTAAGTTGGAAGTTTACATACACTTAGGTTGGAGTCATTAAAACGTATTTTTCAACCACTCCACAAATTTCTTGTTAACAAACTATAGTTTTGGCAAGTCGGTTAGGACATCTACTTTGTGCATGACAAGTCATTTTTCCAACAATTGTTTACAGACAGATTTCACTGCGTCACAATTCCAGTAAGTCAGAAGTTTACATACACTAAGTTGACTGTGCCTTTAAACAGCTTGGAACATTCCAGAAAATGATGTCATGTTTTAGAAGCTTCTGAGTTACTTTTATTTCTGATTCTTATTTTTTAAACTGCATAGTTGATTAGGGGTTTGTAAGTAAGCATTTCACTGTTGTATTCGGTGAATGTGACTAATACAATTTGATTTGAATTTGATTTAACATGGATTGTAAAAACATTAATTTACCTACCATTTCAATCATTATTTTAATAGGACTTTTGAGAGAGAAGAAAACCGGTGCCAAGAAATTCAACACATTCTTGGTTATCTTCCTGAGTCACTTGTTGTGTCTTAAACTAGGCTATCATACGATCAAAGTCATATTTCTCTGTGAGAATGTTCCTGGTACCTGGGCAAGTCCCTTTAACTGTCATCTCTAATTAAAAAAACATGAATATATGGTCTCACATCCATCATACAGAATTATTTCAATTGAGGCTATGAATGTTCACTGAAAAAAACTGCCTTGCCCTCGCCCTTTCTTCCCCGTTTACCGGCAAGGTTTCTTCCCCTAAAGTGTCACACTGATCTGTTTCAGCTGTCTGGTACTTGTCTTCACCCCCAACCTGTTGTCTACCATTGTTCCCCATTCTCTTCTGTGTATTTATACCTGCGTATTCGTATAGTCTGTTGCCAATTCATCTAGTCTTGTCTTGTCTGGTTGTACCAGCGTGTTTCACGTTTTTCCTGTTCTCAATTTTTTTCCTCTCAAATCAAATTGTATTGGTCACATATACAGTTGAAGTCAGATGTTTACATATACTTAGGTTGGAGTCATTAAAACTTGTTTTTCAACCACTCCACAAATTTCTTGTTAACAAACTATAGTTTTGGCAAGTCGGTTAAGACATCTACTTTGTGCATGACACAAGTAATTTTTCCAACAATTGTTTACAGACGGATTATTTCACTTATAATTCATTGTATCACAATTCCAGTGGGTCAGAAGTTTACATACACTAAGTTGTGTATGTACTGACCACCCCATCAAACACATCCTCATGCTGTGTACATGTAGGTGGTGTCGGGGGGTTGCCTGGGGGGAGTAGAAAGGAGGGCTGTGAGGCATATAGTCCTTAGGGTCTGGTACCGATGACGTATCGGAGTCCTGATATGGTATATGGATATCCATGGTATATGCTGAAATGAAGAACCCTAGGCGTTATGGTCACCCCCTTTTATTGTCGAATCTTTCCTTTGGTATCGGGGAGTGGTTAACGTAACAGCCACGTACTTCGTTTTTTTCAGGGGATGACCCTTCAGAGGAAGAACCTTCTGGGGGTTCCTTTGAATCATAATCTTTAGGATTCAGATGTATAATGTACTTCCTTAGTTTAACAATACTCTGCCGGCTTTGGCTGTGTACAAAAAGAGCATCCACTAACTAACATTTTCGATTCCATTATTGTTGGTCCGTTGGAAAAACTGGCCATAAAAGTTCAACAGTTGGGTATTAGAGGACGAGGTGGTGGAGGCATCGGGGGTTAACTTAAACCCTCGTGCATGATAGAAACACCATCATTCGAGTGTACACAAGAGTGCATCATGGAGCACAGTGGATTTTACCTGACTCTCTCCAGTAATGCGTCTGCAGATATCTATAGGAATAACAAAAGTTCAAATTATATAACCAATTTTCCAAAGCCTATAGAGTAATCAGAGGCCTGGGACGTAGGTCTCAGCGAGATTACATACCCCCATAGTTGGTATAATATCAAGGATAAGGGCCGTGGTTTTTATTGCAAAAGGATATCTGAACCCCCCAAAACTTATAAAGGTTAAAAAAATGATTCTATAGAACTGTAGAGAGGATCATCTTTGAGTTGAATGGCCTCCTAACCCTGAACAATATGAAAATACTATTGAACTACAACCCTATTCATAAACGTGTACAAATCTCAGGGGATGATGAGGGGGGTATAAAGACCGGTGATAATTTAGCCTACATGTTGGGGATGAATTCCAATAAATAGACGTATGTGAAAGATAAATTATTCCCATTCCCTGTGGATATACATATTTGTGTATACCGACATCATATCCTATCAAAGGGTAGGAGACAGTTATGTGACCCTCCTGAGAACAGTTCATATAGATGGAAAGGATGGTGATGTTAACTATGACAAGCCACACTATTTACCCGTAGGCAAGAAATATATTGAAAACAGTCAGGTTGAGCTTAAAACGGATCAGAACAAAAATATAGAATTTACTTATGGTAAAACTATTGTAACACTTTAGATCCGCCAAAGCCTCTCTACATATCTAAGTGAGGTGGTGGCCAATGCTATGACTAGAAGGGCCTCATCAGATCCCGAGCATCAAGAAGGCTCGGGGCTTACGATGTTGTCTCGAAGACCAAAAAAGAGACCTCTGGGTATAAGGCATAGGCCGACCCTTAAAAAGTGGAGGTTAAACGTTAAAAGAAACGCAGTAAGTCAAAGACAACGTAAAGTGAGGAGGTCTGGACCAAAAACTGCAAAAAGAATACTCAGAAGTATTTTCTAAAAGAACAAGCAACATAGCTCTTTTACACCGCATGTCCTCTGAAGCTATAAAGACAGAGCTCAATCTTTTCACGGCCCCCTTAACCCAATTTTCAATAGATAGCCCCACTCTCCGCCATTACAGACAATGGTCCGAAAGAGTTTTTCATCCCAGGCCATGGTGACAACTACCTGGACCTCAACAACACTTTATTACATTTACGTCTCAAAGTGACCAAAAGAGATGATACTAATATTGGAAATTATGCCAAAGTGAGTCTCATTAATTACACCTTGGCGACCATCTTCTCCCAAGTGGATGTGACTTTGGGTGAACGCCTTATCAGTCAAAGCAGTGCCACCTATCCTTATAGGGCTATACTGGAATTTTTACTAAACTACCCCGAAGATACTGCAGGAACATCTATGGAAGACATAGACCCCACCACAGGTGAAAACAAAGGACTGGAGGCACGTGCTCGCTACTGTGTAGAAGTTTCATCTGCTAGGGCCTATACACTCTGACATTTTCTTTCAAGAACGTTTACTCTTAAATTTGGTTGATTTAAGGCTAAAATTAACAAGGGCCAATGATGAGTTTTGTCTGGTGTCTGCCGGTAACTTTAGTTTAAAAGTGTTGGGGGCTAAGCTTTGTATTAAAACAGTGTCTGTATCTCCAGCCGTTTGTCTGGGTCATTCACAGGCTGATGAAAGGAAATGACCTTTACCCTCTACAAAGAATTACCATGAAAACATTCAGCATACCGGTGAGGAGTAGAATCTGCAGTCAAGAAAACCTGTGTCTAGGCCCGTTACCCCGCAATCTCACATAGTGACAATATGAGATCTGAAGAACAGTGACCCAAGATGGCCTTCCGTTATTTTTTATTTTTTGAATTTTTACCCCTTTTTCTCCCCAATTTCGTGGTATCCAATTGATGTAGTAGCTACTATCTTGTCTCATCGCTACAACTCCCGTACGGGCTCGGGAGAGACGAAGGTTGAAAGTCATGCGTCCTCCGATACACAACCCAACCAGCCGTACTGCTTCTTAACACAGCACGCATCCAACCCGGAAGCCAGCCGCACCAATGTGTCGGAGGGTACACCGTGCACCTGGCAACCTTGGCTAGCGCGCACTGCGCCCGGCCCGCCACAGGAGTCGCTGGTGCGCGATGAGACAAGGACATCCCTACCGACCAAGCCCTCCCTAACCCGGACGACGCTAGTCCAATTGTGCGTCGCCCCCATGGACCTCCCGGTCGCGGCCAGTTACGACAGAGCCTGGGCGCGAACCCAGGGACTCTGATGGCACAGCTGGCGCTGCAGTACAGCGCCCTTAATCACTGCGCCACCCAGGAGGCCCGGCCTTCCATTCTTTAGGGGCAGCCCCAACTAGGGATCTCAAGAGTTGTGTTTCTTTTTAAATGCAGACATCTTTTTTACTTTTTCGGAACGTAAACTGTCGGCCACTCCCACGGAAACAATCCAGTTCGGAGCCTCAGGTGTTCTGGAGGTTTTGATTTTAAATCCACGATTAAATAAGAAAATGGTGCTTTGGTAGCGTCCTCATAGCTTTCCATAAAGTAGGATTTCCTTCCAGGGTACATCTGCTGAGCTAGAGTGTTTATTTGTAGTTTGTCTCTAGGGTTTTTGAACAAAACCAAGTAATTGGCGTTCAAACTAATGGTACGGCTATTTTTACCTTAAGTTAAGCACGGACAGGTTTCGATGATGAGTATATTGAGTAAAAGCTCATACTATTTCAGGATGTTCACTACTGGCAAAAAGCATATCATCCAAAACCAGCAGATTGTTTTTATGAGGTGGTAAGAGTTCAGACAGGAATGCAGGTATTGCTTCAACAAACTAGATTTTTATTTTCTTCAACAACTCATACATAGATAGGTTGATAACATGAATAACACCACACAATATTGTCAGGTTTCTGAGATAATACATGTTCAGAATTCTCTAAAATACTTTTTACAAAACAAGTTTTACCGCTATTGGATGGGCCTGCGATTAAGGCCGAAAATGGTAGTTGCAACCTGGGATCAAAACCTTCTACATTAGCCATTATATTTTAAGGATAAGACACACCGGGCCTGTAGAATAAGTTGGGTGCCATGTTTCAATTTTGTGTTTTTCGTAGCAGTAGGCAGAACGACATGTATGACGACAATCCTCACGTTGTTAGTTGTAAGGGTTGCATCGGACATTTTTCATCCTGACACACTGAACAGTTATAAGGACATGAGTGCCCCCCCTGTCGGGGGTAGCCTGAATGACATGGACACACATATTGTGCACCTAAAAAATCTGATGTTGGAAATAGCATAAAAATGGTTGTATTGCACATAACAGTACAGAATCTGAGGATGAGGTTTTGGGTTGTTCTGGAATTTCAAGAGAGCTGAATTGGCTGTACTATGGTACATAACCACAATCTTACGGATAAATCCATGATAATCAAGCATTTCAAAAAGCATTTCTCTACGGCTGGCCATGCTTTCCTCCTGGCCACCCCAACCCCGGCAAACAGCCTCGCCTGGTTCACCAATGACTGCCTCGCCCACCAGTCCAGTGTGTCAAATCGGAGGGGCTGTTGTCCAGACGTCTGGCAGTCTATGGGGGTACCACAGGGTTCAATTCTCGGGCCGACTCTTCTCTGTACATATCAACGATGTCGCTCTTGCTGAGGGTGACTCCCTGTTACACCTCTACGCAGACGACACCATTCTGTATACATGTGGCCGTCCTTTGGACATTGTGTTAACTAACCTCCAAACGAGCTTCGATGCCATACAACACTCCTTCCGTGGCCTCCAACTGCACTTAAAACGCTAGTAAAACCAAATGCATGCTTTTTTAACCGATTGCTGCCTGCACCTGCCCTGACTTAGAATATGTGGACAACTACAAATACCTAGGTGTCTGGCTAGACTGTAAACTCTCCTTCCAGACTCCTATTAAACATCTCCAATCCAAAATCAAATAGAATCGGCTTTCTATTTCGCAACAAAGCCTTCACTCACGCCGCCAAACTTACCCTAGTAAAACTGACTATCTTACCGATCCTCAACTTTGGCGGTTTTATCTGCAAAATAGCTTCCAATACTCTACTTAGCAAATTGGATGTAGTCTATCACAGTGCCATCCGTTTTGTTACCAAAGCCCCTTATACCACCCACCACTGTGACCTGTATGCTCTAGTCGGCTGGCCCTCGCTACATATTCGTCGCCAGACCCACTGGCTCCAGTTCATCTATAAGTCTCTGCTAGGTAAAGCTCCACTTTGCCATGGGGGAGTAGAAAGGAGGGCTGTGAGGCATAGAGTCCTTAGGTTCTGGTACCCATGACGTATCGGAGTCCTGATATGGTATATGGATATCCGTGGTATATGCTGAAATGAAGAACCCTAGGCGTTATGGTCACCCCCTGTTATTGTTGAATCTTTCCTTTGGTATCGGGGCGTGGTTAACGTAACAGCCACGTACTTCATTTTATTTCAGGGGATGACCCTTCTGAGGAAGAACCTTCTGGGGGTTCCTTTGAATCATAATCTTTAGGATTGATGTATAATGCAGATTTTCTCGTTGCTGATATAGAACTTCACGCACCCACATGGAAGTCGTTCATTCTTTGTATTTTCACCCAATGAAATATTCTTCCTGAGGAGTCAGGGGCACCTTCCCAACGGGTCTCGTAGCCAGTGAACAAGCTATACCCCTTTGTGATAACTCTTAGCTCGGGACACACCACCTTGCGAAACGCATGCCAGTCTTCAAGCCTGCAGTCCACTCCTAAAGTCTGGTCTGTATATTCTTCTCCTTCAGCTACGGTATAGAGTTTCACTCTACAGGCCGGGTAATCAAACAGATAACCCCATAGTTGTCCATTAGACATCAACACTTGATCTTTCAGCACAGTTGCGGGCGGTATTTGGGTTCTATACATATTTAGGAAACGCTTTTTTGGTGTATTGTTGTTACGAATCCCTTTTGGCCCGACAGTCTAGGGGGGATGGTAATGAGACCCGTAACATAACTCATGCAAATTATTATTGTGACAAAGTAAACGTGTGAACAAAATAACCACGACAACAGAAATCTACCATCAAACTCCAGGTTTATTTATAAACACACGGTAATGGGGGGGGGGGGGGTATAGGAAAGGGGCTGAGCTGGACCCAAGGAAAGAAACAATAAATACACAAAAACACCCCTAAGCTAGACTAGCCTACTTTAACAGCTAACTAACCAAAAATACAGTGGGTGGTCCACCCAGTTCTAACTATTGTATTTAACAAAGTTCACCTATGGGTAGTGTATGCCCATGGGCGACTTGTCTTGGTTTCCCCCTTTTCCCACCAGCAACAAACAAACACCATAACCAAAAACAATACTCACAGGTGATGACAAAGTGCTATGGAGGTGCTCAAACAAAAGAGAGGTTAAGACACAAAGAGAGAGTGAAACACAGAGACCTACAGACATGGCATTTACAGAGAGATTGAGCTCTAGAGCAAACAAATGATGGGGTTTTTAAACCATGGGGAAGGAACTGTGATAGGGTAGGAAATAGGAGGTGTGTCATCTGATTGATGATTGATTGTTGACTGATGATTTTCACCTGTGAGGGGAGAAGGAGAGAAAAGAAACACACAGGATGACTATCCGTAACACTCCCACCCTTAAAAGAGCAACCCTAGTGGTTGCGACTACAGTATTTCAATGAATACTCACAACAAAGCAACAACCTTGCAAAACATACAGAAATCATTTTCACACACGAGACAAAGCATCTGCCAACACATTATCAGAACCCTTTTTGTGGCGGCTCTCCAAATTATAATTTTGTACAATCAGCGCCCAACGCATAAGGCGCTGGTTCTGGTTGTACATTCGGTGGAGAAAAACTAAGGGGTTATGGTCAGTATATACAATCACGGGTAGGGCACTGGAACCAATATATACTTCAAAGTATTGCAGAGCCAACAACAAAGCAAGAGCTTCTTGTTCTATTGTCGCATAGTTTGTTTGACATTTATTAAATTTACGGGAAAAATAAACAGGATGATCCACTCCACTCTTGTCCTGCTGCAGTAGAACAGCACCAGCATCTCTGGCACTAGCATCTACCTCAAGATTGAACGGTTGTTCAAAATCTGGAGCAGAAGGTACAGGTGTACTACATAAGAGTGCTTTCGCTGATTCAAAAGCTCTCTTACAATCAGGGGAACACACAAATGGTCTTGCCGGACTAAGCAAATCGGTCAATGGAGCAACTACCGCAGAGAAATTTTTACAGAAGCTACGGTAGTAGCCAACCATCCCTAAAAAGCTGCGTAGCTCTTGTCTGGTGGTAGGTGCAGGGAATGCAGTTATAGCCAAGACCTTGGCATCAACAGGGCGCACCTGTCCATGGCCAACCTCTTTACCGAGATAGGTAACAGTAGCCTTCTTTGATTCTTTCCTGGGCTGTTTGTCAGAGGTGATCAGCTTCTCAGAGGGATCACACAATCCATCCTCTTGATCATCCTCTTTGAACAGAACAGTGTTTGACAAATCTATCACGTCACCCTCTTGTCGTGACTGAGCACGAGTGACAGCACAAGCGGGGAACACATGTGGATAACTCTGTGCCAACTCATTCGAGAGAGAGAGTGGTCACTTTTATCCAATACTTCCAATATGGGTACTACCTTTCCTCCAGCAATATCGTTACCCATTATAAAGGTCACACCTTTCACTGGCAACATAGGACGTACCCCCACTCTAAATATTCCACTGATTAACTCAGAGTGTACTTTCACAAAGTGCAATGGCACTGGGACAAAACCCATTTCAATACCCTGCACTAACACACTGGAACCACAGTATGTATCGTCAGATAAGGGCAACACATTAAACAATATAAACGACTGTGCCGCACCAGTATCTCGAAGGATTTTAACCAGTCGCTGAGACGCTTCGTCATTCGTTAGGGACACAAACCCCTCGAAAATGAATGGTTCATAACTGCGGTCGGGGACTGAGACTTTCAAACTACAGTTACCCTGAGGCACCTGTTTTGTTGCAGACCTCACAACCGTACGAATTAGAGCAACACCTGTTGGTGGCTTGGCACGAAGAGGCATCCCTTGTTTGCGTTTAAGCAGGAAGCAATCATTAATCATATGTCCTACTTTATGACAATAGAAACAGGGACGCTCATTCTTCTGGCGTGCTTGATATACTACTGCTGGCCGACTAGGGCTAAAGGTAGGAAACTCAGTGGCTCTACTCACAGTTTGAGCCGAAAACACTCTTGTGCGTCAACAGACGCTTCTGCCAGGGAGGATACTTTCTGTTCATTTAGGTAAACTACAATGCGTTCGGGTAAGCAATTTTTAAACTCTTCCAACAAGATTAACTCCCGGAGAGAGTTGAAATCAGTTACCTTACTAGCAGCATGCCATTTATCAAACAGATTTCCCTTGTCTCTAGCAAATTCCACATAAGTCTTACTAGAAGACTTTCTATGAGACCTAAATCTCTGTCGGTATGCCTCGGGCACAAGCTCATAGGCACGAAGAACAGTAGCTTTGACCACTTCATAATTCAAACTGTCCTCTAGAGGTAGCGCTGACAAAACCTCTTGGGCTTTACCAGTTAATTTACACTGAAGTAGACACCATACCTCTTCAGGCCATTTCAATGCTACGGCTATACGCTCAAATACACAAAAATAGGAGTCAACCTCTGACTCTCTGAACAAAGGTACTAAGGCAATCTGCCTACTAATGTCAAACATGTTTGAGGACACAGCAGGCAAGGACAGCTCACAAACAGGCACAGTAGGAACGAAGGCTAGCCTTGCTGTCTCTGCCTCCAGTTCCATCTGGCGCATTTTGAACTCCAACTGCCTTTGTTCTCTGTCTGCCTCAATTTTACACATCACCAAATGCCGTTGTTCTCGTTCTTTTTCTGCCTCAATTTGACACATCTCCAACTGGAGAGTCTCTCGCCTAATTTGGGCTCTCTTCCACCTCCAGTTGGAACTGTGCTAAACGGACATCCCTCCTGGCATTACCATTTGACAGTGGGGAGAGTGGATCAAAACGGGACAATGTGGCTGGTGTTTTAGCCTCTTCCTCATTATCAGACACCAATGGGCTTACAGGAGCAGCAACATCCCCTACAGGGGTAGTAGACTCAGGCAGCGGTAACACAAGCACCTGCTCTTCCAACAATACATTTAATACTAGCTGTTTAACCTCCGCCTTAACTAAACTCTGCGGAATCGATACTGAATAATGGTCAGCCAAGGTCATTAAATCAACTCTACGACATTTGTCAAAAACCTCCCACGAAGGGTTATCCAAAAAGGATTTCAAATCAAAAGTAGTCATTTCACACTACTTCACAAGTGCCAAAGAAAATAGCAAACTAATGCTACTTCAGCGATGACGCTCAACACTGAACTATACCACCACAACAATCTACATGAGCGGCATGGGTGTCAGTTATGACAGATCCTGGACGAGCTCCCATTTGTTACGAATCCCTTTTGGCCCAACAGTCTAGGGGGATGGTAATGAGACCCGTAACATAACTCATGCAAATTATTGTGACAAAGTAAAAGTGTGAACGAAATAACCACGACAACAGAAATCTACCGTCAAACTCCAGGTTTATTTATAAACACACGGTAATGGGGGGGGGGGGGGGGGGAGCAGGAAAAGGGGCTGAGCTGGACCCAAGGAAAGAAACAATAAATATACAAAAACACCCCTAAGCTAGACTAGCCTACTTTAACAACAGCTAACTAACCAAAAATACAGTCGGTGGTCCGCCCAGTTCTAACTATTGTATTTAACAAAGTTCACCTATGGGTAGTGTATGCCCATGGGCGACTTGTCTTGGTTTCCCCCTTTTCCCACCAGCAACAAACAAACACAATAACCAAAAACAATACTCACAGGTGATGACAAAGTGCTATGGAGGTGCTCAAACAAAAGAGCGGTTAAGACACAAAGAGAGAGTGAAACACAGAGACCTATAGACATGGCATTTACAGAGAGATTGAGCTCTAGAGCAAACAAATGATGGGGTTTTTAAACCATGGGGAAGGAACTGTGATAGGGTAGGAAATAGGAGGAGGTGTGTCTTCTGATTGATGATTGATTGTTGACTAATTGGGGAGTGATGATTTTCACCTGTGAGGGGAGAAGGAGAGAAAAGAAACACACACACAGGATAACTGTATCCGTAACAATCGTATATTGATGCTTTATACTCTTCCCTTAAGAGTCAAATTAGGTGTGTCAGGAATCAAGAAATCCACGTTTTATTTGTTTCTTCTTTAGTGTTCTGGGGTTTATCTCGAGGTTTCTTGTCGCTAGTAGTGTTCACAGCTCTTACTTATACTCCGGCTGACCTACCCTGGACATTACTGTTTCATATACAACAGCCAGATCATAAGTTCACTACAAGTGGCCATACTCTTTCAATGTTCAAACCCATTCCACAGTTCAACGAGGTCACTACACATCAATCATTATAACAGAGTTAATGCAAACACATGCTTTACCCTAAACAGATGTATCAAATGTTCAAACACATTCCACAGTTCAACGAGGTCACTACACATCAATCATTATAACAGAGTTAATGCAAACACATGCTTTACCCTAAACAGATGTATCAAATGTTCAAACACATTCCACAGTTCAACAAGGTCACTACACATCAATCACCTTGACAGCTTTAGTGTAAACACTGTCAGATATCTCCAAAAAGAGATGTGGGTGTGAAGTCAGGCCAGGATAAAGCAAGTTTCCGAAAAGGGTGTTTAATAAACAAGGTCCAAAGAACAGGACTACAACAGTAGCCTCAAACCACCTGTACAACAGAACCTAAAACGCAACCCAGAACTGAACGACAGCAAACGAAACAATCCAGCGCAAAACCCAGAAGAAATTGTGAGATTTAAATACCCCCCTAATTACCCAAATAGAACACAGGTGACACACAAGACAGACATAACCAAATGAAATGTAAAAAGAATCGGTGGTAGGTAGTAGACCGGCAGCAAATGCCCCCACGATTGACACAAATCAGGGGTGGGCATCTTTGATTGGGCTGGGGCCAAAAAAATAACGGAAATCATCATGAGGGGCTGCAGTGGCTCTTGGGTCTGTGTACCCACATCCATACCACTCTACAAAAGGGGGAGGCCTGCTGGCCACCAGTTGCCCATCCCTGATACAAATCATCATGATATCATTCTGCCAGGTAGGCCTAATTTGTAGTTTTTGGGAAAGCATTTAGAAATGTTCATTTAAACAGCGCATTATGAACGAATTGCGCATCGCAAAGATTCAAACAAGACTTCGGACCAAACTTGTTCAATACCTGGTTTGCATACCCATTGTTGCCTTAATAAACATCTATTGGTAGAAATCATACATTGAAACTTCTTTACTACACTACCGGTATAGCGGTTTAGACAGAGGAATGTATAATTGAGGTTGCCTTCATAGGATGGGTTGGAAACATTGACATAAGCAAATGAAAAGAGTAGGCCTAGGCTACCACTTAGATCATTGAAAACAAATCTGTAATACTAGTTATCCCACTGGGCAAAATCTTTCAACGTCATTTCAATTTTTTTTTAAGATGACATCGAATCAACGTGGAAAACTGATTTGATTTGCAAAGTCATCAAAGTAAGGGTAGACCTACAAGGTACACAGACTTTTTTTCGTGGGCATTGCGTGGCCTATTCTCACTTCTTACCCCACTGATGCCTAGAAAAGTAGTGGAGTGGAGTTATCAATTATGTAGTATAATACAGAAATCATGAACAAAGTAGCCTTCCTACACAATTGCAAAGCACGTGAAATATTGCCAGCCTAGTTTGAACGGAATATTGCAGCAAGCGCAAGCAGCTCTAAACTGTCACATGGATCAGCTCACAGAATGTCAACATCGGTAACCGGTAAAGCCATGTTGATTGGCGAGGCACAACAGCACAACGCAAACCCCTTTTAATCCTAGAGCGCCTGATCGCCGCCAGTAGACGAGAAGCGGTCCACTAACCGCTCTATGCGTTGGGAACATATCACTGAATAATAACGGACTCGCCGCTTCCAGCCCTCCACTTGCAGCAAAACGACCTTTTAGTGGCATAAGGGAATGAACGTTTCGACGTTAACGGCTCGGTCTTGTAAAATAGCCTACTGTATTTGATTTATAACAGGATGGTTTCCCTTAGCAGCTCCCTGCTTGGATAACGTTACCGCTGTGCTGTTGTGATTCTCCGGATAATGGGTCTCCCATTCCTAACAGAGCTTTCTTGGATTTGAAAGTAAGTATTCACCCACTGAAGCGTTTTGCATGATCAAATATGCATTTTCTTTGATTTGAACTAATTAGTCACATTATCCGTACAAATAATATATGTTTTTATATATAGCTTAGGTTACTCAATGTACAGTAAAGGGTAGAGGGCAACTCTCCCATTCATTGTAAAATATTTACAACCAATGTGTTAACTTCAATTTTGAAACTTAAAAAAAAACATCTGATAGAATAGATCTATTGAAAAAAACGATCAAGTACTGTCACCTTTTAAACTGTACCCAGGTTAGATATAGCCTAACCATACAGCCATACATTGAAGAGTACTGATTAGGTGAAACCTATACGTGAGGAGTATAACTATCTAGTTAGTGGTATCAGCAGTGCAAAATGGATGAACCTTTCTACTGCCTCATTGCTAGCTTTTCAAGAACCTTGTGTTCTTTGGCTATGGGCAAAACATGTATATACAAATACAAATTAGAATGATACAAAAATGGTTTTCAGACATAAATATTTACTAGTATAAAGGTCAGCTGTAACGCTGCATGGTTTAATATCTCTGTAAAACCTCTGACAATATGACCCCCATGAACTCTTAACTGCTCAATGGCACAGTAATGATTAGTAAGCACAGACCAACATCTGTTGACTGTATTATCTCTAATGTAGCAGGTTATAATGCTGTTCTCTGCATGCCGTCCACACAATAGTACATTATGTGGACATCTAAAATGGCACACTATGCCATATATACACTGCTCAGAAAAATAAAGGGAACACTTAAACAACACAATGTAACTCCAAGTCAATCACACTTCTGTGAAATCAAACTGTCCACTTAGGAAGCAACACTGACTGACAATACATTTCACATGCTGTTGTGCAAATGGAATAGACAACAGGTGGAAATTATAGGCAATTAGCAAGACCCAATAAAGGAGTGGTTCTGCAGGTGATAACCACAGACCACTTCTCAGTTCCTATGCTTCCTGGCTGATGTTTTGGTCACTTTTGAATGCTGGCGGTGCTTACACTCTAGTGGTAGCATGAGATGGAGTCTACAACCCACACAAGTGGCTCAGGTAGTGCAGCTCATCCAGGATGGCACATCAATGCGAGCTGTGGCAAGATGGTTTGCTGTGTCTGTCAGCGTAGTGTCCAGAGCATGGAGGCGCTACCAGGAGACAGGCCAGTACATCAGGAGACGTCGAGGAGGCCGTAGGAGGGCAACAACCCAGCAGCAGGACCGCTACCTCCGCTTTTGTGCAAGGAGGAGCAGGAGGAGCACTGCCAGAGCCCTGCAAAATGACCTCCAGCAGGCCACACATGTGCATGTGTCTGCTCAAACGGTCAGAAACAGACTCCACAAGGGTGGTATAAGGGCCCGACGTCCACAAATTGGATTTCCATTGATAATTTTTGTGTGATTTTGTTGTCAGCACATTCAACTATGTAAAGAAAAGTATTTAATAAGAATATTTCATTCATTCAGATCTAGGATGTGTTATTTTAGTGTTCCCTTTATTTTTTTGAGCAGTGTATATTTAAAGGTTTCTCTTTATTTTTACTGAAAATAGTGAAGACATCAAAACGATGAAATAGCACATATGGAATCAAAGAAGTGTTAAACTGTCACGCCCTGACCTTAGAGATCCTTTTTATGTCTCAATTTTGGTTTGTTCAGGGCGTGAGTTGGGGTGGGCAGTCTATGTTTTCTATTTCTGTGTGTTTGGCCAGGTGTGGTTCTCAATCAGAGGCAGCTGTCTATCGTTGTCTCTGATTGAGAACCATACTTATGTAGCCTTTTCCCACCTGTGTTTTGTGGGTAGTTGTTTTCCGTATCAGTGTTTGCACATTATGTGTTTGCACCTTTCCTTTAAGTTATTATCTTGTTATTTTTGTATTTAGTGTTAAGTTCAATAAATAATATGAATACTTACCACGCTGCACCTTGGTCCACACCTTCTTCATACGACGACCGTTACATAAACAAATCAAAATGTTCAAAATGTTCTATTTGAGATTCTTCAAAGTAGCCACCCTTTGCCGTGATGACAGCTTTGCACAGTCGTGGCATTGTCTCAACCAGATTCATGAGGTAGACACCTGGAATGCATTTCAATTAACATTTGTGTCTTGCGAAAAGTTAATTTGTGGAATTCCTTTCCTTTTTAATGCGTTTGAGCCAATCAGTTGTGTTGTGACAAGGGAGGGGTGGTATACAGATGATAGCCCTATTTGGTAAAAGACCAAGTCTATATTATGGCAAGAAGAGCTCAAATGAGCAAAGAGAAAAGACGTGAAGGTCATTACTTTAAGACGTGAAGGTCAGTCAATGTAGAACATTTCAAGAACTTTGAAAGTTTCTTCAAGTGTTCAAAGTAGCCAACCTTTGCCTTGATTACAGCTTTGTACACTCTTGAAATTCTATCAACCAGCTTCACCTGGAATGCTTTTCCAACAGTCTTGAAGGAGTTCCCACATATGCTGAGCACTTGTTGGCTGCTTTTCCTTCACTCCGCAGAGTCCAACTCATCCCAAACCATCTCAATTGGGTTGAAGTCAGTTGATTGTGGAGGCCAGGTCATCTGATGCAGCACTCCATCACTCTCCTTCTTAGTCAAATAGCCCTTACACAGCCTGGAGGTGTGTTTTGGGACATTGTCCTGTTAAAAAACAAATGATAGTCCCACTAAGCACAAATCAGATGGGATGGCATATCGATCCAGAATGCTGTGATAGCCATGCTGGTTAAGTGTGCCTTTATTGTTCTCAACTTGCCTACCTGGTTAAATAAAGGTGAAATCAATTTAAAAAAATAAATCATTCTAAATTAGTCACTGACAGTGTCACCAACAAAGCACCCCCACACCTCCTTCTCCATGCTTCATGGTGGGAACCACACATGCGGAGATCATCCATTCACCTACTCTGCGTCTCACAAAGACACTGCAGTTGGAACCAAAAATCAGACTCATCAGACCAAAGGTCAGATTTCCACTGGTCTAATGTCCATTTCTCGTGTTTCTTGGCCCAAGCAAATCTCTTATTATTATTGGTGTCATTTAGTAATGGTTTCTTTGCAGCAATTCAACCATGAAGGCCTGATTCACCCTGTCTCCTCTGAACAGTTGATGTTGAGACGTGTCTGTTGAACTCTGTGAGGCATTTATTTGGGTGCAGTTATTTGCCCATTTCTGAGACTGGTAACACTAATGAACTTATCCTCTGCAGCAGAGTTAACTCTGGGCCTTCCTTTCCTGTGGCGGTCCTCATGATAGCCAGTTTCATCATAGTGCTTGAGGGGTTTTGCGACTACACTTGAATAAACTTTCAGTTTTTGAAATTTTCCACATTGACTGACCTTCATGTCTTAAAGTAATGATGGACTGTTGTTACTCTTTGCTTATTTGAGCTGTTCTTGCCATAATATGGACTTGTTTTACCAAATAGGACTATCTTCTGTATACCCCCCTACCTTGTCACAACACAACTGTTTCGCATTAAGAACAAAAGAAATTCCGCAAATGTACAAGGCACACTTGTTAATTGAAATGCCTTCCAGGTGACTACGTCATGAAGAACCCCCCCCCCCCCCCCCCCCCCCGGCTGGCCCTCGCTTCATACTCGTCGCCAAACCCACTGGCTCCAGGTCATCTACAAGTCTCTGCTAGGTAAAGCCCCGCCTTATCTCAGCTCACTGGTCACCATAGCAGCACACACCCGTAACACGCGCTCCAGCAGGTATATCTCACTGGTCACCCCCAAAGCCAATTCTTCCTTTGGCCGCCTCTCCTTCCAGTTCTCTGTTGCCAATGACTGGAACGAACTGCAAAAATCACTAAAGCTGGAGACTCTTATCTCCCTCACCAGCTGTCAGAGCAGCTCACAGATCGCTGCACCTGTACATAGCCCATCTGTAAATAGCCCGTCCAACTACCTCATCCCCATACTGTATTTATTTATTTATCTTGCTCCTTTGCACCCCAGTATCTCTACTTGCACATTCATCTTCTGCACATTCTACCATTCCAGTGTTTAATTGCTATATTGTAATTACTTCGCCACCATGGCCTATTTATTGCCTTACCTCCCTTATCCTACCTCATTTGCACATGCTGTATATATACTTTTTCTACTGTATTATTGACTGTATGTTTGTTTATTCCATGTGTAACTCTGTGTTGTTGTATGTGTCAAACTGCTTTGCTTGATCTTGGCCAGGTCGCAGTTGCAAATGAGAACTTGTTCTCAACTAGCCTACCTGGTTAAATAAAGGTGAAATAAAATAAAACAAATAAATGAAGCTGGCTGAGAGAATGCCAAGAGTGTGCATAGCTGTCATCAAGGCAAAGGGTGGCTACTTTGAAGAATGTCAAATATAACATATGTTTGGATTTGTTTCGCACTTTTCTGGTTACTACATGACGGATGTGTTATTTCATAGTTTTGATGTCTTCACTATTATTCTACAATGTAGAAAATAGTACAAATAAAGAAAAACCCTTGAATGAGTCCAAACTTCTGACTGGTTCTGTATATATGGAATGTATATATGATGCCATTTCGGATTCCCCCTATATGCTGCCATTATAAACCTCTATGTCTTACTGTAATTAAAACCCAGGGTGGTTATTATAGGTTCCATAAACGAGCTTTAAATTGCATGTGAGTTATTGTGTTTCCCATTCCCTACGGAGTAAAAACTGAGGTCCTTTATGTACACTAATGACAGTGTTTCAGTTAGAAAGGTTCTCTTTTAATTCAATCCCCTCAACCAGCATTAGAAGTAATAAGCAATAGAACGATGTTGCCAACTCACAATATACTGTATATTGCTCTCTGTCTGTGATGATTGGCTGCGGCGTGACCTTGGGGAATCCTCGTGTGCTCAGAGATGGAAGTGGAGGCCAGATGTCATTTCATGTTGAGGAGTAGTACAGCTAGGCTGTACACTGTAATTACAGTAGGCCCTATATAACTGGTGGTACAAAATAATTTTGAATTTTGCTGATGTTGGAGAAACTTAGTACAATAACCCTCAGTAACTGTCAACCACTCATGTGGCTCAGGTGGTAGAGCTTGGGGCTTGCAACGCCAGGGTTGTGGGTTTGTTTCCCATTGCAGACGAGTATGAAACATTTATGCACTGGATAAGAGTGTCTGCTAAATGACTTAAATGTCAAATGTAACCAGAGAAAAACAGGCCATCTCAGTAGAGCCAACTTGTCGGATGATAGATCTACAGTAGTTGCCATACAGTTAGACACAAAGCTATAATTACACATTTAAGTACTGGTCTAAAATAATTTTCCAAGATTCTATCATGTATTCCCTTGATAAAACAACTATGTTCCGAGGCTGCTTAGAAAGAATGACTACTCAGGAGTCTACTGTAGGATAAACCAGACACAGTACAGTAGTCATAAATCACACTGTAATCTAGTCAGTACAGTAGTCATGGTAAGAAAAGTACTATAGTCATAAATCACACTGTAATCTAGTCAGTACAGTACTCATAGTAAGAAAAGTACTATAGTCATAAATCACACTGTAATCAAAATCAAATGTATTTATATAGCCCTTCAGCTGATATCTCAAAGTGCTGTACAGAAACCCAGCCTAAAACCCCAAACAGCAAGCAATATAGGTGTATAAGCACTAGAAGCAATCTAGCCAGTACTCTAGTCATAAGAGCCAACTCTTGTGGTCCATGCAGCTCAACATCCTACACTGTGGAGATGCCATTCTATTAAGCACAGAGCCTGTCAGAGCCTTTTCTGCACATCATTCTTTTATACTGTAATTGCACGGTCTGGTCTGGGCACCAACCCTGCTGCACAGGAGATGGGAAAAGAGAGAGCACCATCCTGTGAACAGTCAGACCTCAAAGCTGTGGTTCCTGGCTGCTGTTATCTGAAGTGGTTATAGACAGCTTGTGAGGTGGTATATTTCACTAGTAACCAGAGTCTGCGTCCTAAATGGCACCCTATTTCCTATATAGGAATATATACTGAACAAAAATAAACACAACATGCAACAATTTCAACAATTTTACTGAGATACAGTTCATATAAGGAAATCAGTCAATTTAAATCAATTCATTAGGCCTAATCTATGGATTTCACATGACTGGGCAGGGGTGCAGTAATGGGTGGGCCTGGGAGGGCATAGGACCACCCACTTTGGAGCTAGGCCCACCCATGGGGGAGCCAGGCACAGACAATCAGAATGAGTTTTCCCCCACAAAAGTGCTTAATTACAGACAGAAATGCTCCTCATGCTGTTTAATCAGCTTCTTGATATGTCACACCTGTCAAGTGGATGTTCACTAACAGGGATGTAAGTAAATCTGTGCACAAAATGTGCGAGAAATAAGCTTTTTGCGTGTATGGAACATTTCAGGGATATTTTATTTCAGCTCATGAAACATGCGACCAACATTGAACATGTTGCGTTTATATTTTTGTTCAGTATATATTCCATGAAGTCACCTAGGCAGAGAGCTCCTTTCCATTTTGTAAATATTTAAAAAAGAAAATTGTATCTTTTACCAAATGTTTTGAATAGCTCAATGTGTATGGATTACATTTATTTGTTTCCTGCCTGTGAATTAATTGCAAATCAGCTCTCTCAAGATACTGTAGCTAGCTAACGATGCTAGCTAGCTAGTGTATTTTTGATTTGAATACACCAGCCTATTTTTGTTGTTTCTACGGTCTCCTGGCACAATGAGGAGGACTACTATGCATGGCGAGCTGACAGTGGCGATCATCATCATTCTGAGTGAGTGGAGAGCTCAAAAACCAATTTAATCTCTTTCTTCAAGACCAGAGAGAGTCAAGGCAACAGAGAAGTTGCAGTCAGGCAGCAGAGACGGTGTGAGGTGCCGGTAAGACGCCAGGAATAGAGAGTGAACTGTGCTGCCTGCCTCTGGAGGACATGCTCATGTCCCCTTGTTGACCACTTCCTCCCTTTGCTCAAGCCATGTCACTCCATCTTTTGTGGGTTTGAATCTAAATCGTAGCCCAGACCTAACTGTGTCATCCATTTTATTGGATTCTTGTTTGTTTTGCTTTTTTCAAGCGCTTTGAGACTATTTCTGTAATGAAAAGCACAATAGAAGTTGAATAAATTGTTTTATTATTATAATATTTAAATTGTATATTTTTTATTTCACCTTTATTTAACCAGGTAGGCCAGTTGAGAACAAGTTCCCATTTACAACTGCAACCTGGCCAAGATAAAGCAAAGCAGTGCGACACAAACAAGAACACAAGATTAGGGAGGTAAGGCAATAAATAGGCCGTAGTGGCGAAGTAATTACAATTTAGCAATTAAACACTGGAGTGATAGCTGTGCAGAAGATGAATGTGCAAGTACAGATACTGCGGTGCAAAGGAGCAAAAACAAAATAACAATATGGGGATGAGGTAGTTGGATGGGCTATTTACATATGGGCTATGTACAGGTGCAATGATCTGTGAGCTGCTCTGACAGCTGGTGTTTAAAGTTAGTGAGGGAGATATGAGTATCCAGCTTCAGTGATTTTTGCAATTCGTTCCAGTCATTGGCAGCAGAGAACTGGAAGGGAAGAAGGCATTGGCTTTGGGGGTGACCAGTAAAATATACCTGCTGGAGCGCGTGCTACGGGTGTGTGCTGCTATGGTGACCAGTGAGCTGAGATAAGGCTGGGCTTTACCTAGCAAAGACTTATAGATGACCTGGAGCCAGTGGGTTTGGCGACGAATATGAAGCGAGGGTCAGCCAACGAGAGCATACAGGTCGCAGTGGTGGGTAGTATATGGGGCTTTGTTGACAAAACGGATGGCACTGTGATAGACTGCATCAAATTTGCTGAGTAGAGTGTTGTAAATTACATCGCTGAAGTCAAGGATCGGTAGGATAGTCATTTTTATGAGGGTATGTTTGGCAGCATGAGTGAAGGATGCTTTGATTTAATTTTGGATTGGAGATGCTTAATGTGAGTCTGGAAGGAGAGTTTACAGTCTAACCAGACACCTAGGTATTTGTAAGTCATAACCGTCCAGAGTAGTGACGCTGGACGGGCAAGCAGGTGCGGGTAGCGATCGGTTGAAGAGCATGCATTTAGTTTTACTTGCATTTAAGAGTAGTTGGACGCAACGGAAGGAGAGTTGTATGGCATTAAAACTCGTCTGGAGGTTAGTTAACACAGTGTCCAAAGAAGGGCCAGAAGTATACAGAATGGTGTTGTCTGCGTAGAGGTGTATCAGAGAATCACCAGGAGCAAGAGAGACATCATTGATGTATACAGAGAAAAGAGTCGGCCCAAGAATTGAACCCTGTGGCACCCCCATAAAGACTGCCAGAGGTCTGGACAACAGGCCCTCTGATTTGACATACTGAACTCTGTCTGAGAAGTAGTTGTTGAACCAGGTGAGGCAGTCATTTGAGAAACCAAGGCTGTTGAGTCTGCCGATAAGAATGTGGTGATTGACAGAGTCGAAAGCCTTGGCCAGGTCGATGAATCCCGCTGCACAGTATTGTCTTTTATCGATGGCGGTTATGCTATCATTTATGACCTTGAGCGTGGCTGAGGTGCACCCATGACCAGCTCGGGAATCAGATTGCCTAGCGGAGAAGGTACGATGGGATTCAAAATGGTCTGTGATCTGTTTGTTAAATTGGCTTTCGAAGACTTAGAAAGGTAGGGTAGCATAGATATAGGTCTGTAACATTTTGGGTCTAGAGTGTCTCCCCTTTGGGAATCTCAGACAATACGATAGAGAGGTTGAACCGGCTAGTAATAGGGGTTGCAACAATTGCGGTGGATAATTTTAGAAAGAGAGGGTCCAGATTGTCTATCCCAGCTGATTTGTAGGGGCCCAGATTTTGCAGCTCTTTCAGAACATCAGCTATCTGGATTTGGGTGAAGGATGAAATTTGGGTGAAATTTCAGACTTAAATTTTCGTTTATGAAAAATGTATCAACCACTACAAAACTCTCGTTTCATTGTAATCCACGTAATAATTCACATTTCCTGTTTCTGCGGGATTATTTTCCTGCTGTAGCAAATTGGCTCAAATTAAGAACCAACATCTCTAGGGAAAAGGATGCCATTTGGGACGCAACCAGAGACTCCGCCCAGACAGCATAATCAGAGTTGTCTCTGTTTTAACCACCAGAGCAGTCACAGACACTACTTTCCCTCCATAGACTTTCTCTCAAGAAGAATTCTCTCCGGGCTTTTGGTTCACCGTCTTTTTTTTATTTACAGTCTTGGCTCTGTGCCAAACTTATCTTCAAAGCACAGCATCCTACGTGACAAACTCCACATACCAGTCCACCGCTTTCTACTGCTGGCTGAGGTCATGAAAACAACAACATTTTAACGTGTCATTGTTATCTATCAGACGTCATGGTATTATGACACAGCAATAGTATATTGTCTCCTTTTGGATTTTTTTTAACAAGCGGTTATAAATTGCAGTTGAGAGAATTGCCAAATGTCTGTTTTTCTTGGCACTAGGTTTACCAGTTTAATCAAAGTGAACCACGTCTCTCAATAAAGACTTAATATTACATAGTTTCTGTCTCCAAATAAATTAACAAGGTGCAGACAGGCAACAGCCAGCTGTCTAAGGAGAGAACGTGTTTAAAAGGCTTTCTACAGCTGCTCTGTTTCAGGGGGGATTGATGCATTATGTAGAACTGTAGATATCACCAGATGTTGTATCCTTTTGTACATCACATTTTATAGATAGTTGCGAGAAATTAGATATAATGGATGTTTTTTTCCTCTCGTTTTGATGGACAGATTTTCTGTCCTTGTCTTGTATGGCGCTGTTTATGTGTCCCAAATGGCACCCTATTCCCTTTATGATGCACTACTTTTGAAAAGAGCCCTATGGGCCCTGGTCAAAAGTAGTAGACTGGGGTGCCGTTTGGGACGCAGTAGGGCGGAATCATTCTTTAGTCATTACTCCCATGTGTGTCGTCAGTCATGTGAATAGGCCACAGCTTACATAAAGCTTCTTCCTAAACCTTTTATTCCTATATAAGGTCATGTTGACAAGGTCACGCAGACCCGGACCCTGTCTGTTAGATCAAATGAAATACATTTATACTTCCTATTGTAGACTGACTCCGTTTAATAGCACACATGTTAAATGGCAAACCAACTACTGTTCTCCCTCTCCCACAGCCTATCCACACTGACTCTATGCCCATCCACAGGTCTCCACCTACTCAGACACAACCTATGCTTCTGCTAAAATGATTATTGATTAGATGTATTATTCCATTACACTGCTGTCCATTGATAATTGATTACCATTACCATTAATGTTTTATCTATTTATCCTGCTACTGGTCACTATTTCTCCTGTTTACATGTACACTGAGCGTACCAAATATTAGCAACAACTTCCTAATATTGAGTTGCACCCCTTTTGCCCTCAGAACAGCCTCAGCTCCTCGGGGCAGGAACTCTACAAGGTGTCGAAACTGTTCCACAGGGATGCTGGCCAATGTTGACTCCAATGCTTCCCATGGTTGTATCAAGTTGGCTGGATGTCGTTTGGGTAGTGGACCATTCTTGATACACAGGGGAAACTGTTGAGTTTGGAAAATTCAGCAGCGTTGCAGTTCTTGACACACTAAAACCGGTACGCCTGTCACCTACTACCATACTCCGTTCAAAGGCACTTAAATATTTTGTCTTCCCCATTCACCCTCTGAATGGGACATATACACAATACATGTCTCAAGGCTTAAAAATCCTTCTTTAACCTGACTCCTCCCCTTCATCTTTAACCGGACTCCTCCCCTTCATCTTTAACCGGACTCCTCCCCTTCATCTACACTGATTGAAGTGGATTTAACAAGTGACATCAATAAGGGATCATAGCTTTCACCTGGATTCATCTGGTCAGTCTAAGTCATGGAAAGAGCAGGTGTTCTTAATGTTTTGTACACTCAGTGTATATCCTACTACCAGTCATGTTGTATGTATAAAACCCCTTGAACCACTCCAGTAACCCTGCACATTAAATAAGGTACTGGTACTAACCTGTATGTACGTGTATTCTCGTGTTTCTTTAACTCTCATCTTCTGTGTCATTTTATTTTTATTATCTATATTATTATTATTATTATTATCACTGCCTTGTTGGGAAAGAGCTCTCAAGGTAATAATTTATCTGTATTGTTTTACACCTGTTGTATCCTGTCCAAGTGGCGAATAAACTTTGAAACTATATCCTAGTGCTCCCAACTGTGTCCGTCTTCCACCTCTCTGTCCTGTTTTCTGTTGGTAGGTTTGTTTGAAAAAGGCTAATTGTCATGCCTCAGAGGTGTGGTGTTAATTAGGAGTTCTCTCTCAGATCTCAGCTCTTGATAATGGTCACAACATTCATTTTGTTTTGTGAGACTAGTTCAACTCACATGGCTGGTACGTGTTATGTATTGGTGACACCCATCAGAATAATGTATGTATTACATCAGAGTCACTAAGCAACAAGAATGGCATCCATCTGATCTGAATATTGGGTGTGATATATGCTGCAGGTTACAAGCATAACCTGTCTGTTTGTGTTTGGAAGATCTGCCATTGTTTGGTTTTGTCTTGAATAAAACAGAGCGAATGTTGAAGGATATGGTATAATGACATTGTGGAGTCGTCGTCTTTGTTCTCTATGACAATGAATGTTTGTCTTTTCACCCCAAAAACTCAGTAGGGAGCTTTGTGTCTGGGTCTGAATCCATAGGCCTCTAAAGGTCTTGGTCAAGTAGTGCACTAAAGGAATAGTGTACCATTTTAGGACAGAAACCTAATAATTTCTCATCTCTTTTGCCTCTGGCCATTGTTCATTCCTCTTACTGTATAAATCATACCTGACTAACTGAAGCTTTAGGTTTGAAAAAGTAGAAATAGTCAAGTAGTTTAGTTTAACTGTTGTGTAGTTTTAGTTTTACACTAGAACCAGATTATGATTGATAATATGTATTTGGCAGAGCCCCCTTTCTAAATATCTAATGACTATTGGGGGGTGAAGGATTTCAGAAGTCAGACTAAGGAAACTGAAGGTGGAATCCCTATGGGTGTAGCTCCCTTCAGTAACCACGAGCACAACCGTTCCTTGATTTTAACTGGCGGCTTTATTCTGTAGTTTTAGTCAGAATTATCACCTTCCGTGAGAACTATAAAGTAAATGAAAAATACAGTTAAGCACACTCTTACAACCTTATCTTACGAGTGACTTATTAGCTTGGTATAACTCTGAAGTGCTTACATACATAACAGTTTAACCGGCATTATAACGGGTTCAGATTAAACACATGAATAAAGGAAAAAATACCTCATTGGCTGCTTATTACAGAAGGGAGGAAATCAAACTTCACACTTATTATTCCTGGCATGAATTCACACTTTATCCTAACATACACTCTTCAACCTTTATGAACTACACCCGATGACATGAAAACTTAGCAGGATTGCCTTCCCTCCAAAAGTGTGTTGCTACAATAAGGATCCCCGTTACAACAGTATTAGCTACGTAGTTCCGCTTGTATTATCATTTCCCCCGCACAGCGGACACGTAAACAATTCAAACAAAAGACAACAACATAACCTGTAAGTCTAACTGTCAGTTACAATGGGTGCAATAGGGGAAACCTCCTGAATGGATTAGTCCATTGCTATTGTGGAGGGCCTTAGTGTTGTTGTAGATTGCCCCTGTGGAGTTAGGCTACCGCGGTGTTGGGCCCCATGGTTTGGCCCCTGGGCTGTACTACCATGTGTTTTCTCCATCTCAGACCACATACACAGAACACACAGAGAAAAAAACACCCTACCCATTAGGAGGGTTGTGTCCTAAATGGCACCCTATTACCTATATAGTGCACTACTTTGATTAGAGCCCTAACAAAAGTAGTGCAGTATATAGAAAATAAAGTTCGTAAAGGAAGCAACCTAGGAGAGCAGTGGGTTCACTACTAGGAGAAGAAAATGCTGCTAAGCACAACATGTTACTGTATTGCCTTGCCATAGAGGGGAGGTTGCTGTTTTCATGACTTTCCTTAGAACATTCCCAAGATGTATTTTGCAACATTACAAACCAATTAGATGGACAACAAATGCTGTAACAACAGTCTTTGGTATGACTCGGCCAAGGATCGAACTCCCAATCCCAGAGCAGATACTCTAACAATAAGGCCACTGAGTTGGTAGATGATATGTTACATCCAATATAATACGGGGGAAATGTTTTAGGGAGGTAGGAATGTATAGATCCATTTGAAATGTAAAGTATACATAATGTTAGCAACAGCATAACATACACTCAAAAAAACCAAACAAAAAACAAAACAAAACACAATAGGTCTTCAAAATAAATAAGGACACTGTAGTAAGTCATGCTAAAACAAAACACAAAGGTAAATAAAAAAAATGTAAACTATCGAATACAGGCAATTTACTGCAGAGTAGAGGGAAATTGCAGGCTCTTCATAATTTAAGAAAAGCTTCTACATTTGGTAGAATTTCCGATATAGTACATTGTTATTATCAGTTACTCATCGTGTACAGTCATGGTTTCACGTTCTGATTAAGACACATCCTTTTAGTTTATATCAGGGGACAAACTATATGACTTCATACTAACGTCATGGAATACTAGCGTGTACTAGCGTGCTAAACTCCCACAAACATTACAGTACATACCTACGATTTTGCAACCCTCGGGTAGAATTAAATCAGAATGTTCTGTCACTCAGAACCCTTTCTTGCTCAAGGTGTTACCTAAGTACCTGTTATTAAGCAATGAATGTTGCTGCACTTGTTCCTTCTTCGTTGTATGGTATCCTATCCATTGTGAACAGCCAACCAGATTTGAAAAACAAATCAAACAAAACCTCACGCCACTCCCCCATGTGATATACTTTTTTGTGTATATGTACTGACGTGCATGTGTGACTGATAAAAGCACACACACCACATGTTTTTTTTTTTTACGTAGTAAATCGCAAAGTATTTTGTCTGTAGTGTCATTTTCGTTATGTATCGGACCCCAGTAAGACTAACTGTCGCCAATGGGAATCTTAACAAAATCATATAGCTATGTGGCTGTAATTACGATACCAATCATTATGAAAGCGTTACACCAGTTTTTCCAACCCAGTACACGGTTCGTAGTAGCCATTGACAAATACACCTCATTCAACTCGTTGAGGGCTTGATGATTAGTTGACAAGTTGAACCAGTTGTGTTTGAACCAGTTGTCCAGGGTTACAATACAAAAGTATACTGTTGGGTGTATTTGAGGACCAATAAACACTGTATTGCGCAATGCTCTTGGGTAATTCCCAAACACCGGCCATTTTAAAGTGTTCCCAATTTTGTTTAATTTAAAAATATATATATATATTTTTACATGTGTTCAAATTTTTCCCAATATGTTATGGCGTTAGAGTCAGAGTCGTCACATGAATGTCACTATAAACACGTCATAGGGGTGGCGGCCCGAGTTGATGTCATTCTTAAACTCTAATTCTGCTCTCGCACATCGATTACTCGCTCATTATGCAGTTCCTCTAAACACCTGCTGTGCTGTTGGACTCAAACAAGCTGCATATTTCAACGGGCGTTTAAAAAACCACTTGAACCAGGTCAGCCATTTGTATATCTGTCAGAGCTGTATTAGCTCTGGTGTGACCGGAGAGTGAGTGAGCCAGAAACACTTTTTTTTCTTAAAATCGTTTTTGAAAGGTTTGTATTTGTATGGAGCACAATACCACTGAGGAGTTTACAATGTCTACATTTGAGTCATTTAGCAGACGAGAGCGATTTACAGTTAGGGTGAGAGACTTTCCTATGTGTTACGCTATCACAATATTGCACAAATTAGTTGCTGTATGTGCGGATGCTGGGGCATGCTGAGGGAGAGTTTTTGGGAAGGGGATTTGTGGGGCGGGTCACTCCTGGAGTGCGTTGTCAGTGTTCATCCAAACAAAATACAACTGGATTATTTCATGGGAAATCAGTGTCCTAGACTGTTTACGCTAGTCAACAAACGACATGCGAGTTTCGGTGGCCTTACAGGTTCGTTACAATAGTTAGGTGGGACAACCACTTATCTCAGTCATTATGTATGTATGTATGTCAGAGCTTGGGGGGTAAAAAGTCAAGCGTAGTGCACAACAACATTTACGAAAGGAGCGCTCATGTGGCACATGGTGGTTCTATCTTCCACCAGCCAAGTTCTGCCAACACCGAGCATACTCCCCCTTTCTGGGCAAGAACCTCATGACACTTCAAATTAACTTCTAATTTTGAGTTGTGAACACATGTAAATTCAACATGAATTGCTCTAACCAGTGACATTATGTTGACCTGTGGTTTAATTCTGGATAAAGTGAAAATAAACGGTGTACATTGACGGTTAACGTCAGTCTGATGAGAATAACGTATATTTTTAACCAGTAGGATAACTGTTTACTACCGCTCTCTAAAATGAGTAGTGTTCTCTAGTCCGCTCCCAAAAATAAATCGGAAACATCCATGTTATCCTGTGTCCAAGGCTGAGTGCGTCTCCATTATAGTCCATAGTAGTGCTTCCACATTTGCATTTTTTTGTTGTTGATATCTGTACTTTACTATTTATATTTTTACACATTTTTCTTCACTACATTCCTGAAGAAAAATAATGTACTTTCTACTCCATACATTTTCCCTGACAACCAAAAGTTGGGTCTTTCTTCCTTAAACGGCAGCGGCATCTCACAATGTCCATTGTCCTTGCGTCTGATGCCTTCTTTCATTTTTGTCAGGAACCGGATATCCTCTTGAGATATGAGGTTCTCTTCTGCAGCTCTCTCATTGAAGTCAGATTCAAGAGTCTTGATAATGTCCAGTGTTGTGATTACCTCTCTTACACGTGTTCTACAAACATAGTGTATTTGATTTGTGAGGTTGGATGAAGATTGAAGGCTTGGCATCACCTGTCTAACGATAACCCGATGACTCACTCCAATAGGGTCGCCATAGTCGATACATGGATTTCCATAGCCAACTATACTCCAGCCAAGATCTGTTCTCTGAGCAAAAGGCTAATTTCCCTTACCAGACACAATTTCTCTTGGAAGGAGAGCCTGGGAGCAGTTGTAGCCAATTAAGAGACCGACATCACAGCTCTGTTGAGGAGCAATCTCCTCTGCAATGTGTTCAAGATGAGACCATGCTCTTGCAGTCTCTGGAGTAGGAATATGATCTCTGTTTGCAGGAATAAACTCTCTCGAGTAGGTCGTTGGCAGAGGGATTTTCTTCTCCAAGTAAAGCCCTCTAACCTGCAAACCAGACAGCTTCTGGCAGGGCACAATGGTATTCCTTGAAGCCATTGTAGAGAGTTTCAGTTGGACTGGCTCCTTCCTTGTATTGAGAGCCTTTGTTGTCTCTTCAAGGATAAAAGTGGTGTCGCTCTGGGTGTCAAGAAGTGCATACACAAGAACTTCACGATCTGGCTCACTTGTGGTTGACACCCATACTGGAATGATTGTGGAGGTGTGAGTGTTGTTAATGTCCCTTACTACTCTGTTAGATATGGCCTCACTTGGCCACTTGGCTCTTGTCCCCTTATCTTGTGGGGTCTTCCTATCCCTTAACCTTTCTTTAGTACGATCTTCGTGCAGGCAGGATGGATGCCTCCTCTGACACGTGTCGCAGGTGTTCCTGTTATCACAATCTTTCGAGCGATGCCCAGGCCTTAAACAGCCAAAGCACAATTTATTCTCTTGAACAAACTTCTGTCGCTCTGCGGTGGGCTTATCCATGAACTTCCAGCATTTGTGGAGACTGTGACCTGACTTCTCACAGAAGAGACAACTAGTAACAGCATCTTTCTCATCAGAGTTAGTTGCTAATACCCTTGCTCCGGGGCTTTGAATCCTTGGCGTCTTAGGTTTTCCATCTTCGCTTGGTTTCAAAGCATGAAGGGATGTCACAGGATTGCAAGCGATCTTTGTTTCTCTCGTGAGAAACTTCACAAACTGACTGAAGCTTGGAAACATCTCAGTTTCTTCTAAGATGTATATGACCTTTCTATTCCATCTTGAAGTTAGCCAATCTGGAAGTTTAGCGAGGATCTTTTGGTTTTCATTACAGTCATTAAGCACCTCCAGGCCCTTATTCTGAGACATAGCAGCCTCACAGCTGCGAAGAAAGTCTACCAGGTCTCTAAGTTCAAGACTGTCCTTGGATCCTATCTTAGGCCATGCATTGAGCTTATCTCTGAAGGACTTGGCGATGAGGAATTTGTTTCTGTACCTTTCTTCAAGAATGGTCCATGCAGCATAGTAGGCTGACTCTGTTCCTAACATAAAGTAACTTTTGATGGCTTTCTTGGCAGGCCCACCAATATATTTTCTCAAGTAATATATCTTCTCAGTTGCTGGTATGTTCTTCCTGTCTATCAGAGTCTGAAAAGAGACCTTCCAGTCAGTGAACGAGAGTGGTTCTCCATTGAATGTTACTGGTTCTGGTATGGGGAGACGGCTTTCACTGATTGATTCCGCTAGTAACCTGAACATGGTCTTGGTGCCATCTTCTTGTTGTGTGCTTGTCACAACATGTTGTGGTGAGAGACTGTGAAATGAGCCACTTCTGTGCATGACTTCTTTCACAGATTTGCAGTTAGAGAGTAGTTCTCTCTTCTCGTCCTCTGAGTTTTCATCTTGCTCATTCACTTGCATTCGCGCCTTGGCAGCATTTAGTTTCTTGAGCACTTCTAGACGCTCTAACTCTCTACGCTTGTCTTCTAGCGTCCTTCGTTTGGCAGCATTTTCTACCTCTAACTTGACTCGCAGCCTAGCTTCATCTAAGCTGTGTTTCACAGCCTCAGCTTCTTGCTCCGCTGTCCTTTTCTTATCTTCATCTTCGAGTCTCTGAAGCTCTTCTAGTTGGCGTTCTTGCTTAACCATTACTTCTAAAGCTGCTTGGTTAGCAGCAACTTCTGCCGCAGCCTCTTGTCTCTTGACAGATGACACGCTTTAGCGTCTGGAGTTGCTTTGAGACTGGGAGGAAGCACTTGAGGGCTGATAGTTGAGACTGGACTTATGTGAGAGTTCGGACATGCACAAGGAATTGCTGTCCTTCCAGTGCAACTCTATCTGGTTACTTTGACCTTCTTCCCTGCCTTTTAAATGACACCTTATAGTCTTGATAATAGACATTGTAACTGCTTCACAAGTATCAACTCTGCGTCGTATATCGTTGTCGGGAATATCAATTTGACACAAATTTACATAGACAAGGTTTAGCTCTGTAGAGGTATGGCTAATCTTCTAGTAGGTCTTCAGAGCAACAGCCTGTCAGTGACAGTTTTGCTTCCTTTACCAGAGCCTTCCACTTCTCATAGCTGACCCTGAAACGATATTCGAGCTGTCTCCACCTTTCGTTGCGCAGTTCTCTGCCCTTTTCAGTTAACCTGCGGACCCTCTCACCTTTTCGTGGCTCTTGTTGTGCTATCTCATTAGCAGCCTCTGTATCATCATTCACTGGCCGAAGTGACTCCACACTAGTCTGGGCCTCTTCCTGCTGTTCTGTTTGTTCTGATGAAGGCTCGAAGTTTGCGAGGTGTTGCTGCAGCTGCTCAACTTGACCCACCCCATCTCGATCACCTTTAGTGAAACTACCTCTTTCTGACATTCTAAATCAAGTCAAATCAATTCTAGCTAAGGTTTGGATAAGTGAGTAGGTCATTTATACTCTAATTCACTGTAATTTAAACCTTAGTACGTGGTATAAACATGTATAATGCTTGTAACAAATCCTTGAACAAACACCTTACCAAATAATTACACTATTAACTTACTGGTGAAAATATGATTAATAGGTGTACACTGACCCTTAATGTTTTGTAACTATAAATATATATATATATATATATATAGTAAGTATCAAAGAACATTTTTCCAGTAATACACATACCAACGATACATTAAGATAGAAAGAGCAAATGCATAATACCAGCGTCTTGAAATACACAACTATCTCCAGTCCTTACGACTTGTAATCTTAAAGTCTCTTATTAGCTGTTCACAAGGCTAGGACCACCTTCAAACACCTTGACTTGTACTTGCGTGTCTGACTTTCCTGTTAGTCTTGACCTTATGTTGCCTCACGGTGCTTCCTTATGTGGAGATATTCTTCTTAGTTTGCAGGTAGGTGCAAAACTCTTATCTGGCAGATGACAGGGTCTACCAGGATTTGGGAATCTTGTAGACGTTTTACAGCTGGATGAGATTCTTCTTCCTCTCTTGCTCGTGAAGAGCATTGAGTTCTCACTGTAGCTCCCTTCAGTAACCACGAGCACAACCGTTCCTTGATTTTAACTGGCGGCTTTATTCTGTAGTTTTAGTCAGAATTATCACCTTCCGTGAGAACTCTAAAGTAAATGAAAAATACAGTTAAGCACACTCTTACAACCTTATCTTACGAGTGACTTATTAGCTTGGTATAACTCTGAAGTGCTTACATACATAACAGTTTAACCGGCATTATAACGGGTTCAGATTAAACACATGAATAAAGGAAAAAATACCTCATTGGCTGCTTATTACAGAAGGGAGGAAATCAAACTTCACACTTATTATTCCTGGCATGAATTCACACTTTATCCTAACATACACTCTTCAACCTTTATGAACTACACCCGATGACATGAAAACTTAGCAGGATTGCCTTCCCTCCAAAAGTGTGTTGCTACAATAAGGATCCCCGTTACAACAGTATTAGCTACGTAGTTCCGCTTGTATTATCATTTCCCCCGCACAGCGGACACGTAAACAATTCAAACAAAAGACAACAACATAACCTGTAAGTCTAACTGTCAGTTACAATGGGTGCAATAGGGGAAACCTCCTGAATGGATTAGTCCATTGCTATTGTGGAGGGCCTTAGTGTTGTTGTAGATTGCCCCTGTGGAGTTAGGCTACAGCGGTGTTGGGCCCCATGGTTTGGCCCCTGGGCTGTACTACCATGTGTTTTCTCCATCTCAGACCACATACACAGAACACACAGAGAAAAAAACACCCTACCCATTAGGAGGGTTGTGTCCTAAATGGCACCCTATTACCTATATAGTGCACTACTTTGATTAGAGCCCTAACAAAGGTAGTGCAGTATATAGAAAATAAAGTTCGTAAAGGAAGCAACCTAGGAGAGCAGTGGGTTCACTACTAGGAGAAGAAAATGCTGCTAAGCACAACATGTTACTGTATTGCCTTGCCATAGAGGGGAGGTTGCTGTTTTCATGACTTTCCTTAGAACATTCCCAAGATGTATTTTGCAACATTACAAACCAATTAGATGGACAACAAATGCTGTAACAACAGTCTTTGGTATGACTCGGCCAAGGATCGAACTCCCAATCCCAGAGCAGATACTCTAACAATAAGGCCACTGAGTTGGTAGATGATATGTTACATCCAATATAATACGGGGGGAAATGTTTTAGGGAGGTAGGAATGTATAGATCCATTTGAAATGTAAAGTATACATAATGTTAGCAACAGCATAACATACCAACAAAAAAACTAAACAAAACACAATAGGTCTTCAAAATAAATAAGGACACTGTAGTAAGTCATGCTAAAACAAAACACAAAGGTAAATAAAAAAATGTAAACTATTGAATACAGGCAATTTACTGCAGAGTAGAGGGAAATTGCAGGCTCTTCATAATTTAAGAAAAGCTTCTACATTTGGTAGAATTTCCGATATAGTACATTGTTATTATCAGTTACTCATCGTGTACAGTCATGGTTTCACGTTCTGATTAAGACACATCCTTTTAGTTTATATCAGGGGACAAACTATATGACTTCATACTAACGTCATGGAATACTAGCGTGTACTAGCGTGCTAAACTCCCACAAACATTACAGTACATACCTACGATTTTGCAACCCTCGGGTAGAATTAAATCAGAATGTTCTGTCACTCAGAACCCTTTCTTGCTCAAGGTGTTACCTAAATACCTGTTATTAAGCAATGAATGTTGCTGCACTTGTTCCTTCTTCGTTGTATGGTAGCCTATCCATTGTGAACAGCCAACCAGATTTGAAAAACAAATCAAACAAAACCTCACGCCACTCCCCCATGTGATATACTTTTTTGTGTATATGTACTGACGTGCATGTGTGACTGATAAAAGCACACACACCACATGTTTTTTTTTAACGTAGTAAATCGCAAAGTATTTTGTCTGTAGTGTCATTTTCGTTATATATCGGACCACAGTAAGACTAACTGTCGCCAATGGGAATCTTAACAAAATCATATAGCTATGTGGCTGTAATTACGATACCAATCATTATGAAAGCGTTACACCAGTTTTTCCAACCCCGGCCCTCGAGTACCCCTAACAGTACACGGTTCGTAGTAGCCATTGACAAATACACCTCATTCAACTCATTGAGGGCTTGATGATTAGTTGACAAGTTGAACCAGTTGTGTTTGAACCAGTTGTCCAGGGTTACAATACAAAAGTATACTGTTGGGTGTATTTGAGGACCAAGAAACACTGTATTGCGCAATGCTCTTGGGTAATTCCCAAACACCACCGGCCATTGCAAAGTGTTCCCAATTTTGTTTAATTTAAGAAAATATATATATTTTTTTACATGTGTTCAAATTTTGCCCAATATGTTATGGCGTTAGAGTCAGAGTCGTCACATGAATGTCACTACACTGCTCCAGCAGGTGTATCTCACTGATCATCCCTAAAGCCAACACCTCATTTGGCCGCCTTTCGTTCCAGTTCTCTGCTGCCTGTGACTGGAACGAATTGCAAAAATCGCTGAAGTTGGAGACTTTTATCTCCCTCACCAACTTCAAACATCTGCTATCTGAGCAGTTAACCGATCGCTGCAGCTGTACATAGTCTATCGGTAAATAGCCCACCCATTTTTACCTACCTCATCCCCATACTCTTTTTATTTATTTACTTTTCTGCTCTTTTGCACACCAATATCTCTACCTGTACATGACCATCTGATCATTTATCACTCCAGTGTTATTAATCTGCAAAATTGTAATTATTCGCCTACCTCCTCATGCCTTTTGCACACAATGTATATAGACTCCCCTTTTTTTTCTCTACTGTGTTATTGACTTGTTAATTGTTTACTCCATGTGTATCTCTGTGTTGTCTGTTCACACTGCTATGCTTTATCTTGGCCAGGTCGCAGTTGCAAATGAGAACTTGTTCTCAACTAGCCTACCTGGTTAAATAAAGGTGAAAAAATAAAAAATAAATATTTAAAAAAAACACGTCATAGGGGTGGCGGCCCGAGTTGATGTCATTCTTAAAACTCTAATTCTGCTCTCGCACATCGATTACTCGCTCATTATGCAGTTCCTCTAAACACCTGCTGTGCTGTTGGACTCAAACAAGCTGCATATTTCAACGGGCGTTTAAAAAACCACTTGAACCAGGTCAGTCATTTGTATATCTGTCAGAGCTGTATTAGCTCTGGTGTGACCGGAGAGTGAGTGAGCCAGAAACACTTTTTTTTCTTAAAATCGTTTTTGACAGGTTTGTAATTGTATGGAGCACAATACCACTGAGGAGTTTACAACGTCTACATTTTAGTCATTTAGCAGACGAGAGCGATTTACAGTTAGGGTGAGAGACTTTCCTATGTGTTACGCTATCACAATATTGTACAAATTAGTTGCTGTATGTGTGGATGCTGGGGCATGCTGAGGGAGAGTTTTTGGGAAGGGGATTTGTGCGGCGGGTCACTCCTGGAGTGCAAAATACAACAAAATACAACTGGATTATTTCATGGGAAATCAGTGTCCTAGACTGTTTACGCTAGTCAACAAACGACGTGCGAGTTTCGGTGGCCTTACAGGTTCGTTACAATAGTTAGGTGGGACAACCACTTATCTCAGTCATTATGTATGTATGTGTGTCAGAGCTTGGGGGGTAACAAGTCAAGCGTAGTTCACAACAACATTTACGAAAGGAGCGCTCATGTGGCACATGGTGGTTCTACCTTCCACCAGCCAAGTTCTGCCAACACCGAGCATACTCCCCCTTTCTGGGCAAGAACCTCATGACACTTCAAATTAACTTCTAATTTTGAGTTGCGAACACATGTAAATTCAACATGAATTGCTCTAACCCGTGACATTATGTTGACCTGTGGTTTATTTCTGGATAAAGTGAAAATAAACGGTGTACATTGACGGTTAACGTCAGTCTGATGAGAATAACGTATATTTTTAACCAGTGGGATAACTGTTTACTACCGCTCTCTAAAATGAGTAGTGTTCTCTAGTCCGCTCCCAAAAATATCCATGTTATCCTGTGTCCAAGGCTGAGTGCGTCTCCATTATAGTCCATAGTAGTGCTTCCACATTTGCATTTTTTTTGTTGTTGATATCTGTACTTTACTATTTATATTTTTACAACTTTTTCTTCACTACATTCCTGAAGAAAAATTATGTACTTTCTACTCCATACATTTTCCCTGACAACCAAAAGTACTCCTTACATTTCGAATGCTTTGCAGGACAGGAAAATGGTCCAATTCTCACATCCCTGGTCTTCCCTACTGCTTCTGATCTGGCAGACTCACTAAACACACATGCTTTGTTTGTAAATTATGTTGGAGTGTGCCCCTGGCTGAAAAACAGCAAAATGGTGAAGCCTGGTTTGCATATTATAAGGAATTTTAAATGATTTATACTTTTGGCACTTAATTTTAAGTATCAAAAGTAAATGTTAATATACTTAAGTAAATGTAAAGCCAAATACTTTAACTCAAGTAGTATTTTACTGGGGGACTTTTACTTTTACTTGAGTCATTTTCTATTAAGGTATCTTTACTTTTATTCAAGTATGACCTTTGGGTACTTTTTCCACCACTGGGGAAAAAAGCCTAGATAGATTGTTGGAAGTCTGCCATATTTTTAGGTCTAAAAGCTTTAACTTTGGGAAATGCTTACTATTCCTCAAACTGACACAATTAGAATTTGCTATCAAGCAGAAAGCACTGGAATTTTGACTCAATGTAAAAATTACCTGATCAGTCTTGTAAATGACTGTGTAATAGAATCTCATAAATCTGATGGTAATTTCTTTGAGGTGAGGAAACTCACTACATAGTGTGTAATAGCTTTATATTTTGATGGGGTTCTTTTTCTAGCTAGAATGTCCTTTACAGTACAGATGTGCTGTCAAACAAGTAATACAAATGTGATTCAAGAACGGAACTCTGCAGAAGTTTGAGAGCTGAACTTGCTCACAGGAAGCAGGAAAGGAATAAGCAATCTCTCGGAACACAATTTATCTGTTGCGCCATCCTGTAAAGTTGATGACTTGTATAAACCTGAGATTAGAAAAGAACCTGTAACTCCTCAGCAGTCATACTTTTCCTCCCTCTCTCTCCTGCTCGCTCGCTCTCCCTTATTTCTTTATTTTCTTTACTTGCAACCCCCCCCCCCCTCCCTCCCTTCCTTCCCCTGTTGTACCGTACAGCCTGTTCAGTCTGTCATCTACAGTACTTGGCCTTATGTCTCCAAGGGCTCCCTGAGTTTAATACACCACCTCTTACATTACTGTGCATTAACCCCACCACACACACACACACTCACACACTTTCATACACACACCACACACTTTCTCTCTCACTCAAACACACACACCTGTCAAATTGCCTTCCCAAAATGACAACCTACCACATGTTCCAAATACACATCTAATGGAAGTTCAAATGAGAAGTCACACATTTTAGATGTTGAATTATACCTATATGTCTTACAAAGACATATGACTCCGAGTAGCAGTAGCACGATAGGCCCACTGTTTACACCTTACAGGTGATGTGGATATGTGCCACGGCCGACAGTTCAGATGTGATTATGAGAGGGTGATGTTTTTCTCAGATTAATCCGTCCACAGAACGATTACGATCCCTCCCACACAGCCTCAGACATTCCTCCATTCCATTATCTTCTTCATCTCTCCCAGATACCATTCACAACCCCTGCTCCTCTGTCTCCCTGCAGGGCAGACCCAGGGTTTCCTGGTAGATTCCTAGTTTTAAAAATAAAATAATTTAAACACCCCCCAGCCTCTGGTCTGTGTCCCTTTTGTATTGGAGATCTGCACTAAATTGACATGAAACAGATTTGTAATGATCAAAAATGGGAAGGTAGTATGTTTTTCTGCTAACCCCTTATTTGATCAACTCTGCCTAAATTTTGACGAGAGATTTCTGTGTGGAATGTGGCTATAGACTTGCCTTGGCTGAATGTGAACAATTCCGTGACATGTTAACAGTAAACCCAGCCTGCTGCATAGTGGAGCTCTGTCCTTTTATGTGGAAGTAGATCCCAGGAGGTCTTCCTGCTTCTCTGTTTTTTAGTACAAAGCTAGAGTTGGTTCTGGGAATACTTAAAGTTGAATGCTGTTGAAGGGCCTTTTTTTGTTTTAGCAACATATGATCGTTAATTTACCCAGCAGTGTGTGTTTGTTTTAAATGTCTCGTTTGCCTTCTAGGTGGATGATTGACTGTACAGGCAGTGAATGCTAGACGCCCCTGTCACTGACGTCACGCTGTCAACAGCAGAAGAGCAGATAGTTGTAGTTATCTGGCCATTGTTAAGTTGACAGGACCATCCTGGATTGTGTACCACAGTGGAATTACCATACTATTGGTCAGCAGACGAATAATGGACGTGTACAAGGATTCCTCATTTATGGATTTCAATGGAGCGATTTTTTTTTTTGTCTGACCAAAACATTTTCTATAGAAGGCCAAGGCTTTCCCTACAAAATATAAGGAGCTAGTATTCTGGTCACATTTTTACTGAGATGTTGTTTTCCAACGGCTTGAAGTGGAGCCTGTAATTGTGATGAAGACACGGCCTGTTTCTGTTCATCAGAGGAATCCAGTGTTCATCCTGTTATAGCCAAGAAATCTCCAGGGGAGGAATTATTCTCAGACATCCCTTGGAAATCTGAATTTTCAATAAGGGGCTTCTCTGTTTTTCGCTTCCCTGAAAATTTCATTTTTGTCTACCACTACACCATGTATCTATCGATGCAGAAGAACTTCAGGGCATTTACTGTGTTAGCCTTTATTGCAACTTTCACCATGTTCCTCTTCGGTTTCACGTTGAGCGATCCCTCTCTGTACTTCTTCAAATACGCCACACACAAGTCGGACAGCGTCTTCTCTAATGGCCAGTGTGGCTGTCGACAGTGTATGACAGAGCTGGAGGACGACCCCTGGTTCACTGAGCGGTTCAACCTGTCAGTCCACCCTCTGCTGTCTAGGAGGAACAGCCTGCTGACTAACGACACATACCGCTGGTGGCAGGTGAGATGTTACTACTGTAAGGGTTAGGATTGAGCTTGTGCTAGGGTTAGGATTGAACTGGGTTGTGGACTTGAAGTTAGGGTTGAACTGGGTTGTGGACATTAATCAAGGGTTAGGTTTAGGGTTGAGGCAAGGGTTAGTTGAACCGGGATGTGGACATAAAGCAAGGGTTAGAGTTTGGGTTAGTCTACCCTCTGACCTATAGGGACAGTCTGCTGACTGACATGTACATGTGATGGCAGATGAGCTGTTCTGAGACTTACAGGTGAGTAATCAGAGGTGAGTTTGGTTCAGTCACATCAGGCAACCCATCCTAATGATAATCAGGACAAGGAAGAAAACAATTAATGACATGCACGTACCAACGCAAATAACTTTGTTTTCTTAACAATGCCATCTGCTAGTCAGCTATGCTTTATTATGAGGTGGCTAAAATTGCACCAGAAAGAACTGAAATGTCTAGATTCAATAAACAGAGGGGAAAAAACTTCCACTCCCTTTTGCTCAGTCTTTCATTTGGTAATTTTAGTCTATTCAAACAGACTCTATTTCAAAGGAAACAAGCACTCATTAAGATCAAATTAGTGGGCATGGCCAACACAACTGAACATACTTTAAGGGATACCTCGGGATTTCGGCAATGAAGCCCTTTACCTACTTCCCCAGAGTCAGATGAAGCAGTGGATACCGTTTGTATGTGTCTGCGTCCTGTAGCCAAGCAGTTAAGAGTGTTGGGCCAGTGGCTTCCCGGGTAGCGCAGTGCTAGCTGTGCCACCAGAGACTCTGGGTTCGTGCCCAGGCTCTGTCACAGCCGGCCGCACAATTGGCCTAGCAACGTCCGGGTTAGGGAGGGTTTGGCCGGTAGGGATATCCTTGTCTCATCGCGCACCAGCGACTCCTGTGGCCGGGAGCAGTGCACACCAACCAGGTCGCCAGGTGCACGGTGTTTCCTCCAACACATTGGTGTGGCTGGCTTCCGGGATGGATGTGTTAAGAAGCAGTGCGGCTTGGTTGGGTTGTGTTTCGGAGGACGCATGGCTTTCGACCTTCGTCTCTACCGAGCCCGTACGGGAGTTGTAGCGATGAGACAAGATAGTAACTACTAACAATTTCTTCCCACGAAATTGGGGAGAAAAAGGGGTCAAATTCAACAACAACAAAAATTGTTGGGCCAAATCCCAGAGCCAACTAGGTGAAAAATCTGATGTGCTATTGAGCAAGGCACTTGTAAGTTGCTCTGGATAAGAGCATCGGCTACTACAGAGGTAGTTTTGGCTCAATGACTGGAAGTCTATGGGTATCTGCTAGCAGATTTCCAGTCATTGCGCTAGTTATTGCGCTATTATGCTAGTTAGCAACTTCCTTCAAAATGCACGCAGATGTAAAAATGGTATCCATGAGTTCATCTGACTCTGGGGAAGTAGATACAGTGCCTCATTACCAAAATCACAAAGTATCCCTTTAATAGGATTATTTTTTGATGCTGAGAATAGAATGTATATGTTTTTAAATAACATTCTTAGAACAAATGTTTTGTGGTTTTTATTGAGTTTTCTTGAACATGACCTTAAATAGAATGATGAGGAAATGTGCAGAAAACATTATGCTGAAATCCTGGAATTCCCACAGAAAAACGCTGTTTCTTAACGTTTTCTGATCATTCTGAGAACATGAGTTTAAATAGAACCATGAGGAAACGTTATGGGAAGGTTGTATGCAAAATAACCATAGGACAACCATGCTCTCACCAAGCAACATATGGTTCTCAGAACATTGTGGTAGCTGGGCTGTCTATGCTGTGTGTCTACCTCTTCTGTCTCTGCTGTCCAAAGTGGTTGAAGACATAGCTAAAGGATTGACGGTTTCCGTCTCTCTCCAGCGCTTGCAGGATCATAAGGACCCGGCCGACTTCAGCGAGGTGGTGGAGAAGTTGTTCCAGGTCATCCCTGATAATGATAACCTCTACAAGGACGCAGGGCCTGAGCGCTGTAGGACCTGTGCTGTGGTGGGGAATTCTGGGAACCTCAAGGGCTCCCGCTACGGACCCCTCATCGACTCCAGTGATGTCATCATCAGGTGACTGAGCAAGCTTGTTTTTTGTTTGAGAAGGGGTCAGCAGGGGTCAGCTAAGGAAATGTACTCCTGAGAAAACATTCCTTTAAAACCTTTTATTGCATTGGGCTAAATTAGGGCCACAGTGATTTTTGGTAGTCTTAAATAAATCTATTTTGAAACAAAAGTATATACCTCACACACATCGTTATGAACTTATAAAAGACACCATCTTATAAAAGATGTAGTTTAAATTTGAAATTGAGTTTGCATACAAATATTACATCACAGAAGACTGAAATATAACAAAACTGTTTGCCATAGAAACACCGGATTTTCTGAAATCTTTATTAATTAACATTCCACCCATGAGGACAAAGAGTGCGCTTTTGGTCATTGACTCCAGGAAAGGCTACCTGCAGGTGGCAGTTAATAGCCCTTGGTTTTAAACGTGGTGAGACTAGACACACTCCAGCACATAGGTGGGGGTATGAACCTTTTCTGTTTATTTACCAACTTCCAACCATTCCCTCCAAGATTTCTCAGGGATTTTTTGTGATATTTGCAGGAAAAAATGCTTGATTTTGCAGAGGCAATTCTGCAATTTTGCATAGCAATGTGCAACGATTTTGGCAAACTTGTTGCGGAAAGGCGCTGATGAGGGGAAAAAGTTTGTTTACGTGTGGCTTGATGGAACCACATGCGATAAATGTGCAATGATTGGTCAATTATGAGCTCTCTTTGTATTACAGTGATGGGTCAGTTTTATGCGATGACTGTTTTTTTGCTGAAATAGTGCAGTGAATGGTAAAATTAGCAAGGAATTGTTGATTTTGCTAAACATTTTGATATCACGGAATCCTGGAGGGACTGGCCAATACATTCAAATAAGATTGGGTTTGTTCGAGTAGTGAGGTTCCTTTACCCCCATATCAAACAAAACATAACATGTATAGGCTACAATTAATTGGTCTCATCACTTTCATTTGTACCCCATGTAGAATTGCGGCAAAGTTGGTTCCTGTTTGTCACTTTTTGTCAAGTCCGTGTGGGTTAAGCAAAATAACCCTAATAATTGGTTGACAAATGGTGCATCCCACAATTCAGGTAATGGCTGCATGGTGCAGTTGGTGAGAAGCGACTTGAAAGCAACTTATTTATTAACTGCATGACCTTTGATCACATGGTTTTTGTAAAGTTCATGCAGTCAACATATAAGTCCAGCTTTAGATTTGATTTCTGCACGGTTTTTCAATGAGGAACCAGACCAACTATCAATGTGTAAATGAGGAGGAAAGTCCTTGGCTGAAATGGATTATACTGCTCATCCCACACTCACTTAACACACAAACACACAGAGAGGGAGAGAGATCCTCTCTGCAGAACTAACTAGATTAATTGAACAGGCAGAATCACAGCTTTCCCCTCAATGCACTCACTGTTACTGGGACACATATGAACATATAGATCTGGACAACACCCACCAGTGTTCTGCTCCATATGTTATATTGCAGAATATACTACCTTAACCGTAACCCTGCTCCTGCAGAATGAACAAGGCTCCTACCTCTGGCTTTGAGGAGGATGTTGGGAGCCGGACTACACATCACGTCATGTACCCAGAGAGCGCGTTAGATCTGGACAACACCACCATTCTTCTGCTCATCCCCTTCAAGACTCTGGACCTGCAATGGATCACCAGTGCCTTGACCACCGGCTCCATCGAAGAGTGAGTGATCAATAAATATGCTCTACACGTTCACATAAAGTATGTAAGTGCTCCTTAGCAAACCTTCAATAGAAACTGTAGTTGACGCCTGTGGAATTGTCTGCAAAGATGAAAGTATAAACAACGTTCTCATCACTGAGGTCCGGAATCATTTATCCTTCAAGCTGTGTAAACTTTCTGTTGTGACATGACTATCATTAATCTGATGACTGTTATTTATTTTATCAACTGTTTTTAATTGTTACTCGACTAAATTAATCATGTCACAATTAACTCATTAGGAATATGGAATATGGGGCACCATGCGAAAAGTTGTTTAACGAATTAAACTCTAAACAGTCAATTATTAGCAGTCAATTATTAATCATTACCTAATAACAGTCTCATTCTGAACATCACATACTCTTTGCTATCTGCAACAGCCCTAACTTTATTGATGAATCAGCAATACACAATTTGGCTTAATTATTTATTTTCTAACTAAATAATTAAACAGACTACATACATACACACGGCATACCACCCTGCATACCACTGCTGGCTTGCTTCTGAAGCTAAGCAGGGTTGGTCCTGGTCAGTCCCTGGATGGGAGACCAGATGCTGCTGGAATTGGTGTTGGAGGGCAAATAGGAGGCACTCTGGTCTAAAAAATATCCCAATGCCCCAGGGCAGTGCCCTGTGAAGGGCCCTGTGCAGGGTGCGGTCTTTCGGATGGGACGTTAAATGGGTGTCCTGACTTTCTGAGGTCATTAAAGATCCCATGGCACTTATCGTAAGAGTAGGGGTGTTAACCCCGGTGTCAACCCCGGTGTCCTGGCTAAATTCCCAAACTGGCCCTCAAACCATCAGGGTCACCTAATAATCCCCAGTTTACAATTGGCTCATTCATCCCCCTCCTCTCCCCTGTAACTATTCCCCAGGTTGTTGCTGTAAATGAGAACGTGTTCTGTCAACTTACCTGGTAAAATTAACAGATAAATAAAAAAAATTATTGATTAGATGTAATAAAATGAAAACAGGTCCCTAGTGGACGAACAAAAGCATCACTGCTTGGTTAAAAAAGGGAGGGGTCAATAGAAAGGGAAAGGGAGAGACATAAATTCAACTTATCATTGTTACGTTTGGAACCTACGCTCAAAGGAATAGTAATACTTTGCACATGAACCACCGCTCATTCTGATAGGAAATGCATTATATAAATGTATATATTTACGCGTAGATGTCTTTCTTCAATCGATCCGTCTATGGGGAGTAGATCGATGTAAGGCTCTGGTTGTCCACCAGAGGTCACAATGTCCTTAGTTGTAGAGCTGCTCTGGTAGGAAAGTGTTTGTTAGAATAGATATCTCAGATGTACCAACGGTTGTCTGAGAGGGATTCTTCCTTCCCACCTCGTGTCTTTGAGTCAAAGTTCTAGGACCACTTTTGCATGCACAGCTGCAGACTGTGAATGTTCTGGTCTAGTCTTTATCATCTTCACTCTTGTTGAGGTTGAGAGCTTCAGAGTTTCTAACCATTTCTACGTGTAGACCACGGTCTCACGTCTTTTGGTTTCGTAGTGGTCTCAATGATTGAATATTCAGGGTTCAGCTCCCGTACACTACACGCCAGTATTAACCCGACAATGTACTGGTCTCACCATTTTCAGCCGTGTAGCCACCGCTCCACTCTTTCTGGTGTTGTAGTTTTAACCATTCATGACGTCCGGCTTACACTGTCCGTCTGCTTGGTCTAATGTAAATTTCGCTACCAAGGCTTTTATCCTCTGGTAAAAAGGGGACATTCCATCGCGCCAACACAATGTCTGTGCTCACTTGGGCATGGTTACTGACTGGGCACAAGTTTATATGAAAAACGATCTAATTTAGAAGGTCAAAATCACATTGCTATCATCACAAAACTATTCTCATATTTTATATATTTTATACAATATTTAGATGTAAAGTTGATACAGAATACCTACACTTTCAGAGTGACAGTTACTTTATTATACCATCCTTAATGACATCACAAAATAACAAACAATATGACATAATTATTCTTTAGATCCCCATCGACCATTCTTAGCATTTGGATGTCAGGAATAATGTTCTCCTTTTATTGATGTAAACGTTTTGGTGGAAAAGAGACTGGAACAAAGGTTTCAGTCTTCCCATACTAGAGAACCAGAGGGAGAGTTTCTGCAAACTATTTAGGTCCGGCTTTTAAGTCTTAAAACCCCCATTCCTCTCCTGTGTCTTTACTGGCACCTTGAGTATCTGGCATTTGGGGTAAATGCCAGATGGGTTGGTCCATTTTTAGCCAATTTGGCCTGTCTAACTTGGATTTCCTGCGCAACATGATTACGGTCTTGGGGGCCTCAAGGAAGAACTAAGCCAGTGTGGGGGGCCTCAAGGGGAAAGAATGGGCCGGTGTGTTAGAAAAGCCAGGGCTAATTTCTGGTCCCAGAGCAGTCCTGAGTATCTGGGTAGCTTAATAATGTTAAGGGTAAGGCCTCCCGAGTGGCGCAGCGGTCTAAGGCACTGCAGTGCTTGAGGCATCACTACCGATTCGGGTTCAATCGCGGGCTGTGTTGCAGCCGGCCACGACCGGGAAACACAAGAGGCGACGCACAATTGGCCTAGCTTTGTTAGGGGATGGTTTGGCTGGCCGTAAATGTCCTTGTCCCATCAGGCTCTAGCTGCTCCTATGGCGGGCCAGGTGCATGCACGCTGACACGGTCGCCAGTTGTATGGTGTTTCCTCTGACACATTGGTGCGGCTGGATACCGGGTTAAGTGAGCAGTGTGTCAAGAAGCAGTGTGGCTTGGCAGGGTCGTGTTTCAGAGGATGCATGGCTCTCGACCTTCGCCTCTCTCGAGTCCGTACGGGAGTTGCAGCGCCGGGACAAGACTGTAACTACCAATTTGGATATCACGGAATTGGGGGACATACATACATACATACAGTTGAAGTCGGAAGTTTATATACACTTAGGTTGGAATCATTAAAACACATTTTTCAACCACTCCACAAATTTCTTGTTAACAAACTATAGTTTTGGCAAGTTGGTTAGGACATCTACTTTGTGCATGACAAGTAATTTTTCCAACAATTGTTTACAGACAGATTATTTCACTCATAATTCACTGTATCACAATTCCAGTGGGTCAGAAGTTGACGCACACTAAGTTGACTGTGCCTTCAACAGCTTGGAAAATTCCAAAAAATGTCATGGCTTTAGAAGCTTCTGATAGACTAATTGACATCATTTGAGTCAATTGGAGGTGTATATGTGGATGTATTTCAAGGTCTACCTTCAAACTCCGTGCCTCTTTGCTTGACATCATGGGAAAATCAAAAGAATTCAGCCAAGACTTTAGAAAATAAATTGTAGACCTCCACAAGTCTGGTTCCTTGGGAGCAATTTCCAAATGCCTGATGGTACCACATTCATCTGTACAAACAATAGTACGCAGGTATAAACACCATGGGACCACGCACCCGTCATACCGCTCAGGAAGGAGACTCGTTCTGTCTCCTAGAGATGAACATACTTTGCTGCGAAAAGTGCAAATCAATCCCAGAACAACAGCAAAGGACCTTGTGAAGATACAAAAGTATCTATATCCACAGTAAAACGAGTCCTATATCGACATAACCTGAAAGGCCGCACAGAAAAGTAGCCACTGCTCCAAAACCGCCATAAAAAAGCCATACTATGGTTTGCGACTGCACATGGGGACAAAGATTGTACTTTTTGGAGAAATGTCCTCTGGTCTGAAGAAACAAAAATAGAACTGCTTGGCCATAATGACCATCATTATGTTTGGAGGAAAAAGGGGGAGACTTGCAAGTCGAAGAACACCATCCCAACCTGGAAGCACGGGGGTGGCAGTATCATGTTGTGGGGGTGCTTTGCTGCAGGAGGGACTGGTGCACTTCACGAAATAGATGGCATCATGAGAAGGAAAATGATGTGGATATATTGAAGCAACTTCTCAAGACATCAGTCAGGAAGTTAAAGCTTGGTCGCAAATGGGTCTTCCAAATGGACAATGACCCCAAGCATACTTCCAAAGTTGTGGCAAAATGGCTTAAGAACAAAAAAGTCAAAGTATTGGCGTGGCCATCACAAAACCCTGATCTCAATCCTATTGAAAATTTGTGGTCAGAACGGAAAAAGCGTGTGCGTGCAAGAAGGCCTACATCTGTTTGTGAGCATTTCTCCTTTGCCAAGATAATCCATCCAGCTGACAGGTGTGACATATCAAAAATCTGATTGTAAACGACATGATCGTTACACAGGTGAACCTTGTGCTGGGGACAATTAAAGGCCACTCTAAAATGTGCAGTTTTGTCACACAACGCCATAGATGTTTTGAGGAAGTGTGCAATTGGCATGCTGATTACAGGAATTTCCATCAGAGCTGTTGCCAGAATTAGTTAATTACTCTACCATAAGCCGTCTCAATGTCATTTTAGAGAATTTGACAGTACGTCCAACAGGCCTCTCGACCACATGTATGGTGTTGTGTGGGTGAGCGCTATGCTGATGTCAACGTGAACAGATTGCCCCATGGTGGCAGTGGGATTATGGTATGAGCAGGCATACGCTATGGACAACAAACACAATTTCATTTTATCGATGGCAATTTGAATGCACAGATATACCGTGATGCGAGCCTGAGGCCCATTGTCATTCCACTCATCCGCCGCCATCACCTCATGTTTCAGCATGATAATGTATGCCCTATGTCGCAAGGATTTGTACACAATTTCTGGAAGCTGAACATGTCCCATTTCTTCCATGGCCTGCATACTCACCTGACATGTCACCCATTGAGCATGTTTGGAATGCTCTGTATTGACGTGCCAATATCCAGCAACTTCGCACAGCCAATGAAGAGGAGTGGAACAACATTCCACAGGCCACAATCAACAGCCTGATCAACTCACGCTGCTTGAGGCAAATGGTCACACTGGTTTTCTGATCTATGCCCCTACCTTTTTTTCTTTCTTTTTGTCACGGTATCTGTGACCAACATGCATATCTGTATTCCCAGTCATGTGAAATTGATAGATTAGGGCTTAATGAATTTATTCGATTGACTTTGAAGTTGTTGCGTTTTTATATTTTTGTTCAGTATATTACATTTTAGATAATTGGATCTACACTGTGCAGCTTTTATTTTCATACAGCCTAGCCTACCTGTGGTGCAAATCAAATCATTACCAAATCAACATTGGTTATATGACCTCACACCCAGCACATCTTAAGACTGTGGTTTTAAATCATGTTAGTGTGTGACCTTATGCATGACCCTTGACCTTGATGGGAAACAAGCCTCTGCTATTTGCATCTGGAACTGGTCATCTTCATCGTTAGGACTGTCACTGTGATCATCTATAAAAACATAAATAATGTTTTTGCAAACTGTTACTTGGTTTAACTGTTTGTTGGTACAGTAACCAAAACAGTATCAGTGTCACAAATTCACTATGAAATGTAACATTTTCTAACCTGAAATTGGGTTTATTTTCCAGACATGACAACCTTTTACTGAACATATTACTGGTATAGGCTACTAGTTTGTCATGAGGAGCTCATATTCAGTAGTCTGTTAGCCAATGCCGATAGACGGGCCACCACAAAGTAAACAAAGTTGGTGGCGCCTCTGTTTCATTCAGAAATAAGGTGAACTTTATCAAAGATGCTGGTTTATACTGACAGGACCCCCCCTTCCCCCTGCTTCTATAACAGCCTCCTGGAAGGCTTTACACTAGATGTTGGAGCATTGCTGCAGGGACTTGCTTCCATTCAGCCACAAGCTTTAGTGAGGTTGGGCGATTAGGCCTGGCTCGCAGTCAACGTTTCAATTCATCCAAAAGGTGTTCAATGGGGTTGAGGTCAGGGCTCTGTTCAGGCCAGTCAAGTTCTTCCACACTCACCTCGACAAACCATTTCTATATGGACCTCACTTTGTGCACGGGGGCATTGTCATACTGAAAGAGGAAAGGTCTTCCCTAACTGTTGTCACAAAGTTGGATGCACAGAATTGTCTCAACTGTCATTGTATGCTGTAATATTAAGATTTCCCTTCACTGGAACTAAGGGGCCCGAACCATGAAAAACCGCTCCAGACCATTATTCCTCCACCACCACCAAACTTTACAGTTAGCACTTTGCATTGGGGCAGGTAGTGTTGTCCTGGCATCAGGCAAACTTGGATTCGTCCGTCGAACTGCCATATGGTGATGCATGATTCATCACTCCAGAGAACGTTTCCACTGCTCCAGAGTCCAATGGCGGCGAGCTTTACACCACTCCAGCCAACGGTTGGCATTGCGCATAGTGCTTGTGTGGCTGCGCAACTTAGGCTTGTATGGCTGCTCGGCCATAGAAACTCATTTCATGAAGACTCTGTGGCATCCTATAACCGGGCCACTTTGAAAGCCACTGGAGCTCTTCAATACGTCTATTCTACTGCCAATGTTTGTAGATGGCTGTGTGTTCAATTTTATACACCTGTCAGCAATTGATGTGACTGAAATAACCAAATCCACTAATTGGAAAGGGTGTCCACCTACTTTTGTATATATAGTGTATCTGTGATAATACTTTGATTGTATTTATATTTTGCATTTTGCTTCCCGTAGAACATACGTTCCGGTCCGGTCCAAGATTAAGGCAAACAAGAACAGGGTGAGTGAACCTTTGGTTCTGTCTGTAATAGCACCCTATAGTGGAGCATTACTTTTGACCAAAGCCCTATGTATGGGTCGATCTGCTTTAGTTTACCTTACCTGGAGACAAAAGAATGCAGATTTTGAAGAGTGATTGGTTGGTTGAAAAACATTCCAATTGAATGATTTCAACATCTCACAAGGTCAAAAAAAAAAAAAAAAAATGTTTTTTTGTTGTTGTTGCAGGTGTTGGTATACAGCCCAGCCTTCTTTAAATATGTCTATGACACATGGCTGGAGAGTCATGGCCGGTATCCCTCCACTGGCTTCCTCAGCCTATTGTTTGCCGTGCACATCTGCGATAAGGTGAGTCCACCCACCTTCACAAGCTTTACACTTCCATTTGGCTGTCTGACAAAGTTCTATACACCATGAGCGCGACTGCAAAGCATGAGCTGGGTTTGTGTTGAGTTTGTGCTGAGGTCTTCGAGTTTAAAGCCGTAAAAAGTGTCCCAAATTGTTTTTATTTTTAATTACTGCCGATGGAATTGAAGTCACCGCCTGCGTTGGTGAAATGGCCATACGCTGTGCAGCACTGCATTAGCTACCCACCACTTGGCTCAAGCACCAACACTGCTCTACAAATACATTTTGGGCTGGAAAGAGGGGCAGAGCACCGAGTGTTATGCTAATTATCTCCATCTACACTGAAGGTGTGAATTGCAGGCAATTACCATGTCCTAGGCAGAAGCCATTAGCCCAAAGAAAGAGAAACTTGTTTCAAAGTTGATACATATAAATATATGTATATTTTAATGACATTTATTTCATATTATTTAATACATGATTTTCTAAAAGTGTGATCTATTTGAAGTAAAAATTAAAATATACTTACATGAAACATTTAATTTGAAGACTTCAGGAAATAGGTTAACTGCTATGTTTAATAAAAATGCACCCGTGGTTGCCTTGGTTGTCAACAGCCTTTTTATATATTCGTCTTTTGAATGTAGAAAAACAGGAATCTATACAGTTTACCCAAGTGATGCAGAGGTAGGGGCAACCGTCTTTGAACGAGTCACACTGCCAATGTCCTGTAGTTGTTACATAGTGCTTGACTGAGTCAATGTTAGAAGCGCAGACTTTCTAGTAACTGTATACTGACATCTAGAGTTAGTGCATTGCGCTTATCAATAGGCCTGTTTTGTACGTTTCAAGAAAAATTACAAAAATCCACAAATAGATTCATTTGATTTTGTCGATCTAATATGTGTCAGAGTACCAGAACACCATATAGACGCATCAATCAGTACAGCAACATTCCACCTCATCAGTTCTGTAGCACATGGTATTATCTGGGTCAAAGCACATATGTATATGACTATAAGTCATATGGTAGTCAGTGGCATTGTGAACCAAACAAGTTTGGGGGGGGGGGGGCAAATCCAGAGTGCCAAATCCAGGGTGGATGAGTATCTCTGCATAATGGTGTATTGTATCATTTAGGTGAGTGTGTACGGGTTCGGAGCGGACCGGTATGGGAACTGGCACCACTACTGGGAAAATAATTACCACGGAGGCGAATTCCGCAAAACCGGGGTGCATGATGCGGACCATGAGAACAACGTCACCCTGCTTCTGGCTGATAAACACAAAATTGATATTTTCAAAGGCTTCTGATATCTGGAGATGTCATTGGCCTGAGACCATCAAGCCTCATCAGCCTAAATCCTGTTGACTCAGGGATTACCCACTGGGGATAAACTGGTTGAAATAACATTGTTTCAATGTAATTTGTCACTGTGTCGTGATGTGGAATGCATGTGTAAAATGTCTTGGATTTTCAAAAAGTCATCAATGTAAATTGTTTTGAGGGTGAAATTTCAACCAGGATTATGTCATGGTAACCTATTTTTAAGAAATGTTACATTTGTACCTTTTTGTAACAATGTCAGATCTTTAATGTTATATCCACTATCAGACCCCCCCCCCCCCCCCCCACACACACACACACACAAAAAGTAAAGTGTTGGTTGTGAACTAACACTTGTACTTTTTTTCCCCCTGACTAGCTCTGACTTTGCTGATAGCTACTTCATTGTGGATAAATGTACTTACTGTAGGTTTAACAATGGAAAGGAAACGTAACCATACTTTATCAATCGGATACCATCAATGATGCTATTTAGGCCTATATAGCATTTGCGACCGTCATCAACAGCTTTTTGAATTCAACCCAGGATTCAACTAAAAATAGACAATACATATAGGCAAATGGTTTGAGTCTTTTGGTTAATTTAAAAGTTAATAATGTATGGGGCGGGGGGGGGTTGCGCTAAGCTGACATATGGAATTGTTTTAGATGGTCATACTATGAATCCCTTAGCTATTTGATTTTGAATTTTAGAACTCCTAATTTTTGGGGGGATAAATTATAAATTTTGGCCTTTACTACTAAAGCGCATTGAATAGCACATTCATAAATGGCAAAAAGTAACAAAAAAATCATAAGAAACAAGGTTTTGAAGTGTCTGTCATAAACCCAGTATATATAAAAATGTATTTATTTTTTTGTGTATATATTTTTATTTGTAAAAAAGAGTGCATGTTCAAGATCACAGGTCTGTGGACCGCTTCACAATTTCTACAATAAACAGCATTGATCACTTGCATCATGTCATTTTAATGTCACGTATTCTCAACTGCAATATGTCATTTGGTTGTGCTATTAGATGGAGCACAGTGATAACACATTAAGTTATTGTATAAATAACATATGACATTGTATTCCCATTTTAACTTTATTGTGCTTTTAAATGGTCTTAAATCCAGTGATACACATGTACAATGCCTTCAGAAACTATTCACCCTTGACTTTTTCCACATTTTGTTACTGCAGCCTAAATTTAAAATGGATAACACTGAGATGTATCACTGATCTACACACAAAGCCACATGTCAAAGTGGAATTGTTATTAATTTTAACTAATTTATAAAAACGAAAAGCTGATTCACTCCTTTATCGCATGCCTAAATAAGCTCAGGAGTAAATATGTGCTTAGCAAGTCCAGTAAGTTGCATGAACTCACTCTGTGTGCAATAATGGTGTTAATCCATTTCTGAATGACTCCTTTCTGTACCCCACACATAGTTATCTGTAAGGTCCCTCAGTCAAGCAGTGAATTTCAAGCACCGATTCAACGACAAAGACCAGGGAGGTTTTCCAACGCCTTGCGAAGAAGGGCACCTATTGGTAGATGGGTAAAAAAAAGCAGCTATAGAATATACCTTTGAGCATAGTGAAGTTATTAATTACACTTTGGATGGTGTATCAATACACCCAGTCACTACAAAGATATAGTTGTCCTTCCTAACTCAGTTGCCGGAGAGGAAGGAAACCGCTCAAGGATTTCCCCATGAGGCCAATCGTGATTTTTAAACCAGTTGCAGCGTTAAATGGCTGTGATTGGAGAAAACTGAGGATGGATCAGCAACATTGTAGTTACTCCACAATTCTAAACTAAATGACAAAGTGAAAAGAAGGAAGCCTGTACAGAATACAAATATTCCAAAACACTGTTTGCATTAAGGCAATAAAGTAAAACTTTGAAAAATATGTCAAAGAAATGTCCTGAATACAGAGCATTATGTTTGGGCAAATCCAACACAACACATCACCGAGTACCACTCTTCATATTTTCAAGCGTGGTGGTGGCTGTATCATGCTATTGGTACGCTTGTCATCGGCAAGGACTAGGGAGTTTTTTAGAATAAAAAGAAAAGGAATAGAGCTAAGCACAGGCAAAGTCCTAGAGGAAAACCTGGTTCAATCTGCATTCCAACAGACACTGGGAGACAAATCAACCTTTCAGCAGGACAATAACCTTAAAATGCAAGGCCAAATATTGTACAATCCAGGTTTGCAAAGATCTTGGAGACTCTGCTGTCTCCAAAGTTGATTCTAACATGTATTGACTCAGGGGATTGAATACATATCTAAATAAATGCCTGTTTTATTTCCCATAAATGTATTTATTGTGTAGATTGTTGACCAAAAAAATGACAAATCAATTTTAATCCCACTTTGTAACAAAACGTGGAAATAGTCAAGGGGTGTGAATACTTTCTGAAGGTACTGTAGGTGACCACTCAACCAAACAAAAACTAGACATTGTTTTTCTGTTGGAATTGACTTGTGCTTTTAGACAGTTGAAAGCATAGTGATAACACATTGGGAATTCAACAACCTTTCGGCTGTCTTTTTGAGCGAGTGAATATAGAGTGTAATCTCATTGATCAACGTCTCAACCAAATATTACCCACATTGAAATGATGTGTGCCCAGTGGGTATGGTTTTGATACATAGCTGATGCTGGTTGATTTATATAGATGACTGAAAAAAAACTATTTCATATTCACATTTAGCCACCATGTACAGTCGTAACCCCATAAAACAGAAGGGTGTCATTTTTGGGGGGTAATTAAGTGCCTTATCCATGATATTAATTTGACCAGTTAAAGCAGGTCCAAAGTGCCTTTGTTATTCTTGTGAGGGAGCAGTGCAATATTCTTTGATAAATGATTTAACATGTACAGTATTACAATTCTGGAGCTGCTGCTCATGACAGCTCTGCAATTAGTCATGACCAAATACAGTATTATTCTTTATGACAGGCTTTTCAGATGTTACGTGCTTCTCAAAAACATCTCCACTAGTTGGACTCTGATACAGAGAGATGTATCAGACCTTTAACGATGATGGGAAACTGTAGTGACCTAGAACCAGTGGTGTAAAGTACTCAAGTAAAAATACTTGAAAGTACCACTTAAGTATTTTTTGGGGGTATCTGTACTTTACTATTTATATTTTTGACAACATTAATTTTACTTCATTACATTCCGAATGAAAATTATGTACTTTTTTACTCCATACAATTTCCATGACACCCACAATTAATCATTACATTTTGAATGCTTAGCAGGACAGGAAAATGGTTAAATTCCCGCATTTATCAAGAGTAGATCCCTACTGCCTCTGATCTGACGGACTCACTAAATAATGTCTGAGTGTTGGAGTGTGACCCTGGCTATCTGTAAATGTAAAAAACAAGAAAATAGTGCTGCCTGGTTTGCTTAATATAAGGAATTTGAAATTACTTGTACTTTTACTTTTGATACTTAAGTATATTTAAAACCAAATACTTTTAGACTTTTACTCAAGTAGTATTTTACTGAGTGACTTTCACTTTTGTCATTATCTATTAAGGTATCTTAACTTTTACTAAAATGTGACAAATGGGTACTTTTTCCACCACTGCCTAGCATTGAGGGGAATATTTGCTTGAAGTTTATGAAATGTGATATCATTGAAGCCAGTAAGATTCAGAACCACTCACCCTTTACTTTTACATGGGGTGCTTGAATCTTGTGTTATTGCACTCATTCATGCATTTTAAATATATTTTACACTCTCGCTTGCATATTTTAATATTTTCACCTTTTAGATGACAAAAAAAATCTCACAGGAGAAATTACATGGTAAGATAACTGATGTTCCTGCGTTATTCTATTTAAAGTATCATAAAATAAGCTGAAGGATGCCTCTGTGATTGATTTATCTTTGGGACATTAGGACTTTAGTTATGTGCCTTGAGACAACTCTGCCAGTCAATGGGTATTTTCATTGCTCCAAAGTCTTATCCTTCCCCCCACACATTTTTTTGAGCCATGGGAAAGATCTCAATTGCATACTCCTCACATCCTCTCTCCTCATCTCCTTCTCAAAATCCATTGGATAAGAAAACAGAGGTCCCGCCCCTCTGACCTCTTCCTCCAATGGGTTTTGAGAAGGAGACGAGGAGAGAGGACACAAGGCGTTTGCGATTGAGCTATTCCCATGTTTTACATTACATGTTTCATTTGAATAAATATTTGTTTAAAAAAGGAGACCAGTAACACCATGTATGAGTATTATTATTAATGGTCAATGAATTCAATATCAGTGATAATAACACGCTCCACGTTTTTAAAAAAACACACCCTGTGGTAAACCTGCATTAGAGGTCACTATCATCTCGTGCAGAGTTTCCCAAACACGGTCCAGGGGCCACCCTGGTAGCACATTTGTGTTTTTGCCCTAGCACTACACAGCTGATTCAAATCATCAAAGCGTGAATCAGTCCGATGATAGGGAAAAACCAAAACGTGCACCCGGGGAAGGGGGGCCCAAGGACCAAGGACCGAGCTTGGGAAACCCTGACCTAATGGATAAACTGTGGTATTTGCCAATGGCTCTGCTTCACAAGAGCATAATGACAATATCATCTTTGCTCTCCTGAGACTGTCTTGTTGAAGGATCAAGGTATAAACATACATACATACATACATTAGGCTACAAATTATAGTGTAGAACTACATTGCAACTACATGACCCAGCTAGAATCATCAGCGTCATCTGACTCTCTCCCCCTCCATTCATGTTCCATTAATATTTGCATATTTAACCAATTAGGATAGTCTAACTAATTAGGCCTACTTACTCCCGAGTGGCGCAGCGGACTACAGTCCCTGGTTCGACTCCAGGCTGTATCACATCCGGCTGTTATTGGGAGTCTCATATGGCAGCGCACATTTGGCCCAGCGTCATCCGGGTTTAGCCGGTGTAGGTCATCATTGTAAATACGAATCTGTTATTAACTGACTTGGCTAGTTAAATAAAGGTTTAAATTAAAATAAAATAAAATACTCAAGGGGCCTTGCTACTGTAAATGCATAAATCCTGTAGCTGGCGCAAAAGCGCCGCTACCCGGTGGCATGCAGAACAACCAGGAAGTCGCGAGTGAAAACATTTCCGTGCGTCATGATCTGAGAATGCTTGTATATAAGGTAAGTTTTCCGGACAAACTGCAAATAAAAGTGTGTTTAAAAAAAATCACCCGATAACTAACTGGACGAGTTTATATTTATACCCAGCGAGAGTTATTATTCCTTTTTATTATGCAATTGTGTCATTTGCCTTTCGTGCTGCTTGCGTTGTTCTACGTCGAGGATGGTTTCTATTTCTTCGAAAATGAGAACTAATGTACTAAAAATCCCCCACATTGTATTATATTCAGCGATTTATTTGTGTTTAAGTCAATAACTTACCTCTACTTTTGCAGCCAAATAGGACATATTTTGTGACCAATATACAGTTGGCTGCAGGTGTGCTCACACTAGGCCCTGTCTGCAATACAGTAGTCTATTATCTTCACCGTTAGAAAGCCAAGATAAAAGTTGTAAAGATTGTCAATCAATCCCATGGATTATTCCTGTGATGTATGTATGCCAGGATGTCTGTTGAAAGCCAAGAGAACCGGACAGTGGAGGTACTGGGGGTACCTGAGGAGGTGGAGGATGAGCTCCTGTATTTGTACTTTGAGAACAAGCGTCGTTCTGGAGGAGGTAGTCTGGTGTCTGTGGAGCTGGAAGGGAGCCGGGCCATATTACTGTTTGAAGAGGCAGAGGGTAAGAATGGATTCCGTCTGTAATTCTTGTAATCTGATATAATGTTGAAGGCTAATAAATGTCCTATGTACCTACACAACATCTTCATGAATCATTCTTTATCTGGATCCCCATTAGCTGATGTCTTAGCAACAGCTAGTATTCCTGCGGTCCACAAATGTAATGATACTCTTGTACCAAAAACAATTATTCTATTACCATCCATAGCATTCTGATTATATCTGTGTTCGATTGACAGTTGCAGCAAGGGTCCTGTCTAAAGGACCCCATGTCCTGCACAACGCTGAGTTGACCGTGAGGAAGCCGGCGTGTAAGGATCCATGGAGACTGTTGCTGCGGGGGGTTAACCCAACGACCAGTCAGGAGCTGGTGGAGCTGTATGTAGAGAACATGATGGGAATGGACATAGACGATTACACTCTGTACCCCTCACCTGGCAGGGACCTGGTCCTAGTACACTTCCGTCAGGCCTTCAATAAAGGTTAGGGGTTTTCCTATCAAGTTCAAAGATGGAATCTACAGTAGGGGGAAACGGCATCACAAGCCGCCCCACCGCTCTTGTTTTTGTTGGCGTGCTGAGGAATGTCGTGCAGCGTTGTAAAAACATCGTATGACATATTGTGCTCTTCTATCGTGTGTGCAATGTCAGAAGGGGAAAAAAACAGTTTGTTTGCAGTAACTTCTTTGATGTTGTAGTATCACAAACAGACATGCAGAGTTACATTTACACCATGACATTTAGGGGGTGTCTGTATCGAGTGCATGCACTTGCACAACATTATTTTCTAGGCCTAATAATAAAGACATACTTTAAATGGTAAAAATGTATAACCTTTTAATGTGGCATGAACACAGCAAGTCATATTTTCATCTGATTGTCAAACAAATCACTTCAAAAAGTAGGCATGTTCGTCCACTTCAAAATTATTCCTGCATTCCAACTGGATGTATACTCGTGGCATTTGATGACTGGAAATAGACATCTCTTACAAAACGTCAGAAAGTGTTCCTAATGACATTCAGCGATTGCCATCGATTAAGCTGACATTAATTTATGCGTCTTGCTGACAAAAATACTTTTTTTGTAGCCAGAAAAGTTGGGACACTTGAAATGGCCTGAAACGGGAAAAATGTGATGGTCACCCTAACACACACAGTCAAATTACTAGACTAGGCTACAATGTGTATTAAAATGAAGTTCAAATAGGCCTACTGGCAGCCAGTGATGTAGTGTTTAAAAAAAAAAAAGTAGGTGGGTAAATTGGTTGCGGTGGAAAAAGTTGCGCTCCCTATACTTTCAATGCATTTTTTAAATGATTGTTTTTATTTAAAGGGTGGGTAAATGGCGCACCACTGTCTACACCACTGCCGGTAGACTACCCTCTCAGACAAGGCAGTTTTAAACACCTGAAGACATGCAGAATAGGTAGCCTACATTCAATTAAATAAATGATTTGAATCAGCCTGAAGGTATACCCTCGTTCATGAGTTGTCCATAATTCATGAGTTAATGCTTGGAGTCTTCCCAGATTGTGTGACATAAAACACTACCTTTTCTTTCCTTACATGAATGACATTTGACAGTGTTATTTGCCACTGGTAAGCATTTAACAATTGAATAAAAACATTGAACTTAAACCCTGTACAAATCATGGATCGTGGCGATCTCGGAACATGCACTATAAGTGTAACTATGCCTACGTAACATTTCATTATGTTTCACCGTGAAACTGTTCTCATGGGCACACAAATCCAAAATAATGTAGGCTTATGCCATTGCAAAATCAAATGCTTCTAACCGTCACTATAGGCCTACTTAAAACCATAGATTTCAAGTAATTGAAATGATTTGGCAAACAATATAATTATGAATGTATTTTAAGCGTCTCTGCTTTTGCATACAGTATAGTTAATGTGTGTATTCTTCCTTATTTTGCATGCACAGACTTCCAGAAGCTTTTCACAAAGATTTCTAAGAAGCCTCTGGATGGAGCGCAGATTGTTCTGGAACAGATAGATCAGACTGACTCCATCTTAGTGGAGAACCTGCACCCCAGCATCACAGCAGACATGCTCAATCTGTACCTGGAGAGCCAACGGGGTGGGGGCGGTGGAGTTAAGGAAGTCGCCATGATCTCAGAAGGGGTTGCCAGGGTCTCCTTCCTGGACTTTGACTGTAAGTTTTGGACATAGACTTCTATGTTTTTAATGTACTGTGTCTCTACCGAATGTCTCTTTTTGAATGTAAGTTATGTTTTCTACTGTAGAAAAAAAGGACTTCGTACATTTTGTATACAAGCATTTCTGTTGTAGCTGTTGTATCCATTTTAAAGTACTAATGTTGTAGTATGTTAATGAAACATAAAAGCTATAAAGAAAGGGTATTCAAATCCTACCATGAGGGTCTGGAGTACTGCTGGTGCTCTTTTCTACCTGATAATGAATTGCACCCACTTGGTATCCCAGGTCTAACTCAGTCCCTGATAAGAAGGGAAGAATGTACTGGAACTGGCTTCGAGATCCACATTTGAATTTGATGGCTATAAAGCATGCAAGTTCTATGTAGCTGTTGAATGTGTTTTATTCCCTTCCTTATTACATCTAACAGCAGTGGAACGTGTCCTTAAACAATCACACAAACTCGAGAAGACGGATCTGATGGTCAGGCCTTACTTCTCCTTCCTCCAATCAGAGGACTCCTCCTCACCTCTGACCGATCCCCTGACCTCTCTGAATGGAACATCCGATAGTAACACAAACACACCGCAGACAGAGAGTGGTGGGCAATCGCAGACTGGTTCTCTCCCTGCAGCCAGTACCAGTGACCATTCTCAGTCCTCCCATCAGGTTACCTCTGAGCCCCTGGTCCCCCTGCTGTCCCACCCTGTGTCCCAGGCAACAGCAGCCCAGGGAGGCATGGAGGACCTAACATCGATCCCAGAGCCCATGTCGAGCCACATCCCCGTCCCTGACCCAGTGAAACTCGCGCTGCTCCAGCTCAGTCCCCTGCTCCAGAGCCTTCAGCTGGCCCACCCAGCTTGTAGCGTCCAGATCAGGGAAGACGGGGTCCACATGGCCGGGTCTGACCGGCTGGGGCTGGAGCAGCTGAAGAATGCTATGTTGGAGTTCCTTGGGGGTGTGGCCCAGGCTCATCTCACCTTTGACCTCGAGAAGGCCCACTTCCTGGCCAAACAGGAAGTGAAAGACAATCTGCTGCAGACGTTGAAGGACAAGGGACTGCCGTCCATGTACACAGTGTCGGACTGCGTTGTTGTGGTAACGTCTCTGTCTTTCAGCTTGGTGAGCCAGGCGTGTAGCTTACTGAAGACCCTGCTGTCTGACTTCAGTATCCCCGTGGACAGAGAGTATGAGTGTATGCTGTATGCCCAGGAGTGGACTGGCTTCCTCCAGTCTCTGGGTCTCTGCTCTGCTAAGGTGTCAGAGAGGGGACAGATAGATGTCCTGACTCTGAGAGGGTTGGAGGAGGAGAAGCAGGCTAAGATAGTGGAGTTCCTCAGTACACCCATTGAAACAGAGGCTATCATCTCTATGGAGCCAGGCATGTTGAAGTACATCCAGACCCACCATCATCAGCTACTAGCTGATATGGACCAGGTGTCTATCTTCCCTCTGGACGCACATGGTATCTGTGGACTCCGAGTAGGTGTTTTATAATAAAAACATTCCCTTGCATTATCTAAATTAATTCACAATATATGCAGTAATCCTCTCATACCCTTTTCACACAACCGAGTCAAGCTGAGCTGTACTGGGTTGGCCTGGTTACACGTGCTGGAATGGACATTGTGAAAATCAAATATCTGAGCCAGAACAGTACGGTTGAGTTTGGCACACTAGTGTGAAAAGGGTATCCAATGTCTTTGTGAATAATGGTCTTATAGAGCGTTTCATACTTGTCATGTCTGTGATTGGTAGATCCACGGCAATGCAGGGGCGTGTCAAATGGCTGATGAGGTTCTGAGGGGCGTGGTGTCGTCCATCGTTACCAGAACCATCACAGTGAACGAACCGGGCGTGGCGCGGTTCCTCATCCAGGAGGGAGAGGGGACCAGCATCCTCAGGGAGATGCAGGCCAAGTTCCAGGTCTACATCAACATGGAGAAGGTGCACTGGGAACCCCTAGAGAACGAGGTAGCTGGCCCAATGATGACGATATTAATATAGACTGTATTATCGATGCTTTTACTATCATTACTAATTCACTTGACAAATGAGGTTGCCGAATGATAAAGATCTACACATGGATGTATAATGCAATTTGTTTTCTGTGCCATGAACTTGTTCTTCTACATTGTTTGGATAAGCATAGTTAGACAATGGTGTATTTCAGAGATCATAGGAGGCTGGTGGGAGGAGCTATAGGAGAATGGGTTCATTGTAATGCTGGAATGGAATTCACAGAACTGTATCAAGTATCAAGCCGTTTCATTTATTCCATTCCAGCCATTACAATGAGCCCATCCTCCTATAGCTCCCCCCACCAGCCGTGTGTGTGTGTGTGTGTATGTATGTGTGTGTGTGTGTGTGTGTGTGTGTGTGTGTGTGTGTGTGTGTGTGTGTGTGTGTGTACACAGTATGTCTCTGGTGTATTCTAGCTTTGTGATCTCCCTACAGGACATCTTTGAGGCTGCATGGAATATGACGTCCCATCAGAGCTTCCAGAGAAAGTCCTCAGATGGTTCCTTACAGGCTTCCACATCAGTTCTGACTCATACTAACCAGACTTCCAACGACCTCTCAGCTCCAGACATGGGTACATGCTTTCATTATTCTCATAGCGATCACATGTATTTGAAAAAAACATTTTACATAAATTGTCAGTGTTGTACCCAGCCTAGACACTGAAGAGCATATGGAAGCACAGTGGCCAGAAGGGAGTTATTCTATTGGCATTGTTGTTTTGCAATCACTGAAAACATATGTACTGATCCCAGGTCTTCTAGAGGAGGCAAAGAGGCTGTTCTCAGCCATAGATGAGATGGTGGACTGTGGCCTCTCTAGTCTGACCAGAACCACTGACATTGAGGAGGATCTGTATACGGCTGGGGAACCCATTGCCCTCAGCACCGACCAGGGCCCAGACAGAGACACCACTGATGTGGAGGAGCAGGCTACAGAGCCGCTAGTGGAGGGAGGGGGTAGTGATGATGAGGTTGCTCTTGCTCCTCTGGTTGCCCAGGATGGAGGGCTGTCCTGGGCCACGCAACTCTCCTCTACCCTGGATGAGGAGGCCCAGATGTCCCTGGCCATCCAGTACTCCATGGAGACCACAAAGAGGTCCCTGACCGAGGAGGAGGAGCTGCAGAAGGTTCTGGAGCTGTCCAAGAAGATGACGAAGATGACTCGGCATGATGGTGGTGCCATGGCTACCTCTTCCCTCCCTGCTGCTGGCTTGCACCTCGATCAGGCTGTCCAGGTGTCTCTGCAGGAGGCCATCCAGTCAGCCAACACGGCAACAATCTTTGTGTTTGCTGGCTACAGTTGTGACCTGATCAGAGTGGACATTGCCCTGAACAAGAAGGTCACTCTGAGGAAGCATGAGGAGAAGCTAGAGCACCGCAGCCTGAGGATCCTGTCTCAGTACCACAGGTACGTGTGTGTGTCTGTGTACATTGTGCATTTTTTTTTATAGTGATGGGCACCGACATGGAAAATGTATATCGATATCAGTTGCAGTTTTTCCATTCAATATTAAATTGGTTCGTAGAAAATACGTTGTGAATGTTTACTTATATTTGAAGTCCAGACAAGTGCTTGCTGTTTGTCCATTGGGACAGGTGTGTTCTGATGGTATAAACCTACCTAACTGTTTTGAAAGTGCCTTCCTCACCATCTTCAATAAGCATGCTCCATTCAAAAAAATTAGAACCAAGAACAAGATATAGCCCTTGGTTCACTCCAGACCTGACTGCCATTGACCAGCATAAAAACATCCTGTGGCGAACTGCATTAGCATTGAATAGATATGATGTGATATGCAACTTTTCAGGGAAGTTCGGGAACCAATATACACAGGCAGTTAGAAAAGCTAAGACTAGCTTTTTCAAACTGAAATTTGCATCCTGTAGCACAAACTCAAAGTTCTGGGACACTGTAAAGTCCATGGAGAATAAGAGCACCTCCTCCCAGTTGCCCACTGCACTGAGGCTAGGAAACACTGTCACCACTGATAAATCCACTATAATTGAGAATTTCAACAAGCATTTTTCTACGGCTGGCCATGCTTTCCACCTGGCTACCCCTAACCCGGTCAACAGCCTGGCACCCCGCACAGCAACTCTCCCAAGCCTCCCCCATTTCTCCTTCATCCAAATCCAGATAGCTGATGTCCTGAAAGAAAAATCTGGACCCCTACAAATCAGCCGGGCTAGATCATCTGGATCCTCTCTTTCTAAAAGTATTGTTGCAACCCCTATTACTAGCCTGTTCAACCTCTTTCGTGTCGTCTGAGATCCCCAAAGTGGAGACACTCTAGACCCAAACTGATAGACCTATATCTATCCTACCCTGCTTTTCTAAGGTCTTTGAAAGCCAAGTTAACAAACAGATTACCGACCATTTTGAATCCCACCATACCTTCTCCGCTATGCAATCTGGTTCCCGAGCTGGTCATGGGTGCACCTCAGCCACGCTCAAGGTCCTAAATGCTATCATAACCGCCATCGATAAGAGACATTACTGTGCAGCCGTATTCATCGACCTGGCCAAGGCTTTGGACTCTGTCAATCACCATATTCTTATCGGCAGACAAAAAAACCTTTGGTTTCTCAAATGACTGCCTTGCCTGGTTCACCAACTACTTCTCAGATAGAGTTCAGTGTGTGAAATCGGAGGGCCTGTTGTCTGTACCTCTGGCAGTCTCTATGGGGGTGCCACAGGGTTCAATTCTTGGACCGACTCTCTTCTCTGTATACATCAATGATGTCGCTCTTGCTGCTGGTGATTCTCTGATCCACCTCGACGCAGACAACACCATTCTGTATTCTTCTGGCCCTTCTTTGGACACTGTTAACTACCCTCCAGACGAGCTTCAATGCCATACAAATATCCTTCCGTTGCATCCAACTGCTCTAAAATTCAAGTAAAACTAAATGCGTGCTCTTCAACCGCTCGCTGCCCGTACCTGCCCGCCCGTCCATCATCACTACTCTGGACGGTTCTGACTTCGAATATGTGGACAACTACAAATACATAGGTGTCTGGTTAGACTGTAAACTCTCCTTCCAGACTCACATTAAGCATCTCCAATCCAAAATTAAATCTAGAATCTGCTTCCTATTTTGCAACAAAGCATCCTTCACTCATGCTGCCAAACATACTCTCGTAAAACTGACCATCCTACCGATCCTCGACTTCGGCGTTGTCATTTACAAAATAGCCTCCAACACTCTACTCAGACTGCATCCAATTTATCACAGTGCCATTCCTTTTGTTACTAATGCCCAATATACTACCCACCATTGCGACCTGTACCCTCTCGTTGGCTAGCCCTCGCTTCATACTCGTCGCCAAACCCACTGGCTCCAGGTCATCTACAAGTCTCTGCTAGGTAAAGCCCTGCCTTATCTCAGCTCACTGGTCACCATAGCAGCAACCACCCATAGCACGCACTCCAGCAGGTATATCTCACAAGTCATCCCCAAAGCCAATTCCTCCTTTGGCTGCCTTTCATTCCAGTTCTCTGCTGATAATGACTGTATTATTGACTGTATGTTTGTTTATTCCATGTGTAACTCTGTGTTTGTTATGTGTTGAACTGATTTGCTTTATTCTTGGCCAGGTCGCAGTTGTAAATCAGAACATGTTCTCAACTAGCCTACCTGGTTAAATAAAGGTGAAATTAAAAATAAAATAAAAAACATGGGATGCCCATTCACAGTTGATGGCCCATCAGCAGGCAATTAACTATGGTAACTTGAGCCTGTGAAAATATCTGTTTTATGCCTGCAGGAACACTCATGTTCAGTATGCTTTTTACAGAATGGTGTAGGTTAAAAATAAACCTAGATTACGATATGCCTTGCTCATATCAATATTAAAAGATATCATATGGAATTTGCAATATTGGTGCCCGCAAGCAAATGTTTTTATATTTACAAAAATTCAATCAACCAATCAGGAGGTGTCTAGACTTCATCAAGAGGAAACATGCCGTGGAGGTCACCATCCAGGGAACCACGGCAACCATCTCCGGGTTCAAAGACTTCGTTACCGGGGCGATGCCGGACATGAAGCTCCTGCTGAGGAGGATATCCACGACGACGTCAGACGCCGACATCCTGCGGACGGTGCAATGGCTGTGGCACGACCCAGCGTCGTCAGGGACAGAGACCGCGTACGCTCCGGAGGCGACAGTGTTTATGGAGAACGCCTGGAAGATGAGGCAGAAAAAGATCGACATCCTGCTCAACAACCTGCCGCACATCATCAACTTTGAGAAGATGCAGGAGTACAACGTGGCCTCTGGGAAGTCAGTAACCATCTCCAGGAAGATGCTGAGCTCAGAAGACTTGTACTCAGATATACAAGGTAAAGAACTTAGCAAATACTGTATGTGAGCCTATAATCATGTTATTTATTTTTTGGTAAATAACAATTACATTTGTGAGATGCAATTTAATTACTGACGCAATATCTTAACAAAGCTATTTAATATTTTGCACCGTTTTCCGTCATGCTATATCGCACTTATATTGCTACAATATGTTGCACCGTTTTCCGTCATGCTATATCGCACTTATATTGCTACAATATGTTGCACCGTTTTCCGTCATGCTATATCGCACTTATATTGCTACAATATGTTGCACCATTTTTCAGATGAGGACTACAGTCTACTGTCCAACCTGCCTGAAACGTCCAGAGTGAATGAGGATTCTGATGAGTTTCAGGATGTTGTGAAAGACTTCTACGACTCCATACATGAGTACCACAACAGAATCAAAATCATTAAGGTACGTAGGATCTATCGATGTCAACAGCAACTAACCATTAACTTTGTGCTGTATCAGTGACGTCAGAAGCCATTCCTCTGTTAATCGCATTTCCCAGGTTGAGAAGCTGATGAATAGGCTCCTTTACAACCAGTATAGACTGAAGAAGGCTAGTATAAATCAGAGTGCCAATGACCCAGAAGTGGAGCGTACGCTGTACCACGGCACAAGTGAGACCAGCGTGAAAGAGATCTGCGTTCATGGCTTCAACAGAAGCTTCTGTGGAAAGAATGGTAAGGCTTTTCTAATAGTTTTTTTGTGTCTCACAGTAGTTCATCAGCTTTTTTTCCATTTCACTTCATTTTAGCATTGTTTTCATGTAGACTTGTAATAATGTGGCCTCTTCTATATCCTGGTCTCTCTGCAGCCATATACTAGTTATACTTTACTAATTTGGCCTGTATCTCTTTCTGTAATAATTGAGTCTCTTGTTTTGGTTTCCCTTTGCAGCCACTGTTTATGGTCAGGGGGTCTACTTTGCTCTGAACTCAGCCCTGTCTGTCCAGGATCAGTATTCTCCCCCCAACGCAGACGGACACAAGTTTGTGTTTGTGACCAAGGTGCTTACTGGGGACTACACGCAGGGCAGTCACTCCATGAAGACGGCTCCTCTGAAGGAGAGCTCTGAGATACCCCTCAGATACGACAGCGTGGCAGATAAGATGGACAACCCCTCTCTGTTTGTGATCTTCAACGACACACAGGCTTACCCTGAGTATCTCATCACATGTCAGAAGATTAATTGCTGAGGGAGGGAAGGTGTGGGACAGGATAACTCTGTTATCCTAACTCTGTTTTGGGCATCGTGTTTTTAAATTTTTCCCTATTGGGAAGAGGATTCATGGGAATTCTATTTGAAAAATACTGTGCATTGTGTTTCTTTAATCACGCATCTTAATTTAGTTTTTCTAACTTGTTATCTATGCCGCTACCCAAATGCAATGTTCTCGGCTAAAATCGTATATTTAATTGTATAGTTTGATTATAAGATATCAATGTAACGCCCCTCCAATGGTATTACATGGTATTTTACCTGTGGAATGCGGTTTTAACCAATCAGGATTAGACCCCACGGTTGTATAAATGCATTTAACTGGTAATGTGTCTTGAAGAGCCAAACATTGACCCTACTTATTATGTTGCCTTACTTTTATATTTATTCTATTCCATCTGTGTGATAGATACCCTATTTATCCTTTACATTTACTTTGGGTAAAAAGGTGGCGTTAATTGGATTTATGTTCAATAAAACTCTTGTCCTGTCTGTTTTTCTTTTTGTGCACACACAACTGCAACAAGGGTGAGATTTGAATCGTACACACATTCTTTCAATGAAGATGGGAACTATTATTGCGTGGTTGCTTTTTCTTGACGAATTCAGTTTAGCTGCGCATTTGGGTCGAATGGCAGCCTGGGAAATGTTTGAATGAAAATAATTTCAACCTTTAATAAATGTATAGCTACAGTCATTGCTTAACCACACTATTATTTTTGTGAACTGAATTATGCTGCAATAAAAGTGAGACAAGACCCAAACTGGAAACTATCGTAGCTTGTTCGTAATAGGTAGGTTTATGTGATAAATTTGAACACCTGCTTGAAGCACGTTAGCAAGCAAGCTATCCAGCTAACCGACGCTAGTGGACCATTGGCAAGTTAGACAAACGGCTATTCCAAGTAGTTAGCGTTATTTTAAAACTCTTTAGCTAGCTACCAAACTAAATGGAAAAATAATATAACTAGTATTCTCCCAAATAAAGTAGCATTTGCTTCGTCCCGCAACGAGTCAGGCAAGTAAACGTTCGCAGACAGGCGAGCCAGCTAAAACATAATTGACCAGCTAGCTACTGTGCTAGCTAGCTTGCTAACAATCAACCCTGGATTGTATTTAAGCCTGACACCAATATGTTTAGCTACATTGTGCAACGTATTAGCTAACTTAGATATATATTTTTCTAACTAAGTAGTACTGGTGTAATATCCTTAGACGTATCTTCTAATATAATGCGTATTCAGATTCATATGTAGTTATTAACTCTGCTGTAACGTTAAGGTGCTTAGGGTGTGCTGCTTGCAGGATGTATGCCGTGTACCGCCAAGCCCACTCCCCCACCGCCATCGAGTTTTCTGTCTACTGCAACTTCATCTCCAACGAGGAGAAGAACCTGGTCGTCGCTGGAACATCACAGCTTTACGTCTACAGGATCATTCACGATGTGGAGGTAAAGTAGCTTTTAGCCGTGGTCGTCTTTCGTTCCTCAATCACTGATCAAAAGTACAATCAGATAAATAAATTGTAGCTACCGGTCGTGGGGAGTATGTTTTTTCCTTCATGACATCCAGTTTATTTATTTATATATTTGTCTTCATATTTCAGAATGCTTCAAAGACAGACAAATCACCAGGTATGTCCAAAACTGCCTTGCCTAGCAACGTTCTGGTGAATGAGCAGCTAATCCCAGACCTGGGGAAAAAGCACTATACTATGTTGGAACATTGGTAACATTTTGGGAGGCAACCTGTCTGTCTAGACTCTAGAGAGACTAGTGAACCACACTGTATGCTATTATTATGTTGTCAGCCTTCCTCAGACATGCACGTGCCAACGTTAGTCTCTGACATCTGATTTCTTCTTTGACACATTCTTGATCTTTTCCTTGTCCTCTGCAGATGTCAAGAGTCGTAAGGAGAAGCTTGAGCAGGTGGCTTGTTTCTCCCTGTTTGGTAACGTCATGTCCATGGCCTCTGTTCAGCTGGTAGGAGCCAACAGAGATGCTCTCCTGCTCAGCTTCAAAGATGCTAAGGTACCTGAAAGGTCTAGATTGATTGTTTTACTAATCCTAAACTCACAGCTTTCATTTTCCAGGTTTCTTTAGCCTACTTATTCTTTACATTTCAATGTTATCAATTACCATGTGGCAGTAGCTATACGTAGTAGGTGCAAGTAACCTGTCCAGGAAAATGTCTCTGACTGCTGTTTACAGTGTCCTGGTTTTGTTTACTCCAGCTGTCAGTGGTGGAGTATGATCCAGGAACACATGATCTGAAGACTCTCTCGCTTCACTTCTTTGAGGAGCCAGAGCTGAGGGTAAGAGGAAATTAACTGCTTGAAAAACATTCAAAGACATAATCTGCAAATTACTAAAATGAGCATATATGAAAAAGTTGTATCTTATTCCAGAATTGTTCTATCTCCAGGATGGGTTTGTCCAGAACCTGCACATCCCCATGGTCCGTGTGGACCCAGAGAACCGCTGTGCTGTGATGCTGGTGTATGGCACCCAGCTGGTGGTGCTGCCATTCAGAAAGGACACGCTTACTGACGAACAGGAGGGAGTAGTGGAAGGGTATGTAGACATATTTCATTTCATCATTTTATTAATTTAGTTAGGATAGACCACTCAGTAACATTTGCCACTTTTTCCAGAGAGTCCTAAAATCATAGCACCTCGTAGTGATATTTAGGATACCCATAGAATGCACTCTTGAGTTGTAGTAACTGTTATTTGAGGGGTTTTGCATTTGATGATTTCTTATCCAGTCATCTTGACTCATGTTTTATTTTACCACTGATTTAAGGCCCAAGTCCAGCTTTCTTCCCAGCTACATCATCGATGTCCGTGAGCTGGATGAGAAGCTTCTGAACATTGTCGATATGAAGTTCCTCCACGGTTACTATGAACCCACACTGCTCATCCTGTATGAGCCCAACCAGACGTGGCCTGGGTCAGTACACCACAACGGCACCTGTCTTCCTCTGTTCTGTCTGTCTGTCTGAGACCGCCACCCTAAACAAAAGTCTGCTGATGAGTTAACATGAAGAAGGCTAGGAACTTAGTCATGTCTTGTTCAGACCTGTTTATGTCTGGTAATATTGTGGTGTGCAGCTCTAGTCTGACCATGTCCTCCTCCTCCAGGCGTGTAGCAGTGAGACAGGACACCTGCAGTATCGTAGCCATCTCTCTCAACATCATGCAGAAGGTTCACCCTGTCATCTGGTCCCTCAGCAACCTGCCCTTTGACTGCACACAGGTCATGGCTGTGCCAAAGCCCATTGGTAATCACTCACTCCATTTATGGGTTCTTATATTCTGAGTTACATATGAAGAGACTTGTATGATCAGTTTCTAGATAATATCATGACTCAGATTGTGAATTTATTCCCATTGTTTCTAGGTGGTGTGGTGGTGTTTGCTGTCAACTCCCTGTTATACCTCAACCAGAGTGTTCCTCCATATGGAGTGTCACTCAACACACAGACCACTGGGACCACCGCCTTCCCCCTGCGTAAGTACTGACAGGACAATAGCACACACACATCAGTGTTCTCAAGCTCACCCTGCATATAGAAAAGAAAGCCACTTAGCCTATTTAATATTCCTAATATATTTATACCATGCCTAGGGAAGTAATTTGGTAACACTTACACTGCAATATACCTGCAGATATAAAGCGTTATAACATGTTGTAAGCGTGTAAGAGCCTTTATGTATTCTAATAAGGCTGATAAATCATGTGTGTTGGTGTTTCAGGTATACAGGAGGAGGTGAAGATCACACTAGATTGTTCCCAGTCCACCTTCATCGGCTCTGATAAGATGGTCATCTCTCTAAAGGGAGGAGAGATGTGAGTAGAGCCCACAACAGTTGTGATGGAATAGAGCCCGTAACAGTTGTGATGGAATTAGCTATGTATGCTGAACAAAATAATTAACGCAACGTGCAACAATTTCAAAGGTTTTACTGAGTTGCAGTTCATATAAGGAAATTAGTCAATTAAAATAAATAAATTAGGCCCTATTGTGTTGTGTGACACAACTGCACATTTTAGAGTGGCCTTTTATTGTCCCCGCACAAGGTGCACCTGTGTAATGATCATGCTGTTTAATCAGCTTCTTGATATGCTACACCTGTCAGGTGGATGGATTATCTTGGCAAAGGAGAAATGTTCACTAATGGATGAAAACACATTTGTGCACAATTTGAGAGAAATACGCTTTTTGTGCATATGGAACATTTCTGGGATCTTTTTTTCAGTTCATGGGACCAACACTTTACATGTTGCGTTTTTGATATTTTTGTTCAGTGTATATTTATTAGCCATAACTGCTTTATTAGACCGTGTTAAAGCAATTTTTTGTTCCCTCAAATTGGTGTGGCATAGTAGCAATAACTGCATTGTGTAGCAACAGCTAGAATGGCATTGTATTTTTTCATAACCTTGTAAGAGTCAGCTTTGACTGTGCCTGTCTTCTCTCCTCAGCTATGTGTTGACCCTGATCACTGATGGCATGAGAAGTGTCCGGGCCTTCCACTTTGACAAGGCTGCTGCCAGCGTCCTCACTACATGTGTAAGTAGGATACAGTAGCTGGGAAGAGAGAGTTGTTGGCATAGAAGGGGTGATATATACACACACAGACTCACTTAGATGTGAAGAATGCTGTGCAGTGATATTCTCAGTCTGCTGTCAATGGTTGGCCAAGAGAGAACTGGTCATAGAGGAGCTGTGGAAGTATAGAGGTTCCCCACCCCTCGCCCCTGTCTCTTCTCCTCGCCCCTGTCTCTTCTCATCCTCCTCGCCCCTGTCTCTTCTCCTCCCCAGATGATGACCATGGAGCCTGGGTATCTGTTCCTGGGGTCCCGGCTGGGAAACAGCCTCTTGCTGAAATACACAGAGAAGTACCAGGAGAATCCAGAGAAACCACCAGCGGAGGAGGACAAAGGGAAGGAAGAGGAGACCGATGAGGAGAAGCAGGTGAGTTGGTTAGATTTTTAGCTCCTATGTAGATATTCTCCTCAGTCTGGTCCCTGTGGCATATTGCTGTGAGTGATTCTGTCAAAAATGTAAAGATTCCGTAGATTTTTGATTCTAGTCAAGGCAAAGTTGATCAAATTGAGCTTCAAAATGTAGCCAGTTGTAAATGTCGACAAAAGAGGATGTTTCAAAAACAAGTAGCGGTCGCTGCCCTTCTTCTGTGCTCGTGTTCCACGTATAAACAGATTTTTAGCACTTCAACTGCTGTTGTGACTGGTCTTTGACTAGCAGATGTGGAAATATGCCACTTAATATGTGATGATGTCGCATATTATAGTTCACCCCTGAAAGAATAAGATGTTTTATTGTCACACATACTGGATAGGTGCAGTGAAATGTGTTGTTTTACAGTGTCAGCCATTGTAGTACAGTGGCCCTGGAGCAAATCAAGGTTAAGTGCTTTGCTCAAGGGCACATCGACAGGTAAAAAAATCCGTCACGGGTGTTCGAGCCAGTGTCCTTTCAGTTGCTAGTCCAACGACCTAACCGCTAGGCTACCTACCGGTTCAGTGTCCATTTTGTAAACAGAAATGCTAAATGAGTTGCTGATACACATTTCTATGTCTGTATTCTGATATAAATTGCAGAATTAACTTGAATTTGATAATTCCAGGAGGAACCTCCCAGTAAAAAGAAGAGAATTGATTCCTCTACCAACTTGACAGGTATTTGGACAGTTGTTGTATTTTATTTATTTTACTAGGCAAGTCAGTTAAGAACAAATTCTTATTTGTAATGATGGCCTAGGAACAGTGGGTTTAACTGCCTTGTTCAGGGGCAGAACGACAGATTTTTACCTTGTCAGCTCGGGGATTCGATCTAGCAACCTTTCGGGTACTGGCCCAACGCTCTAACCACTAGGCTTTGTATTACAATGTCTTGGTTGTGTCTTGCATATTACCCTTTACATATGTATGGAACTAACTGAGGTGATATGGTCATCTATAATGTTTTTATATTTCTAAATAATGTGTTTCCTCCCATGTCCTCTATCCAGCTGGTAAGAACCAACTGCCTGATGAGGTGGATGAAATTGAGGTGTACGGGAGCGAAGTGGCATCTGGCACTCAGTTGGCCACCTACTCCTTTGAGGTAGGACCCCTTGTTACCCCAGTAGAAGCTTTATCAGTTCATTATTCATATTCTAGTCTTGATTATTGTTGTCTTTACAATATGGTTTTCCTATATTTTCCTCCAGGTGTGTGACAGCATATTGAACATCGGACCATGTGCTGGTGCGTCCATGGGGGAGCCAGCCTTCCTCTCCGAAGAGGTACTTTTAATTCACAAAAGAGGTTTCTAACCTCCAGTCATGATGTCCATCATGGTTGTTGTATTTGTGAAAGCACTGATTTAATATCCAATACCTGTACCAAGTTATTTTCTCAAGCCCTTGCTATGCTAATAGTAAGATACACTAAGACTTGTCTCTGGTGTTTCTGTATCCACAGTTCCAGACTAACCCAGAGCCTGACCTGGAGATAGTGGTGTGTTCTGGCTTTGGGAAGAACGGGGGTCTATCTGTGCTTCAGGTAAATACTCTCCTCAACCGTTCTCTGTATTTCTGTGCGTGTGTGTGGCTGCACTGTGCTAAGACCTGTGGTGGTGAGGCCTATCTACCTCAGGTTCAGTGACTGTGCTACAGAGAAAGACCACTGATTGTTTGTGGCGCGTTAGAAGTAGCTGCCGGAAAACAATGTGAAGAGCTGCTATTTTCAGAGTCAGCTATGGGAGTTGGTGATTCAGTTTTTCCATCTGGCCATTGTTCTGCGACTATTGATGACTGTTTTGTGTGGCCAATTCCAGAGGAGCATCCGTCCCCAGGTGGTCACCACCTTTGAGCTGCCAGGTTGCCATGACATGTGGACTGTCATCCCCAATGAGATGAAGGAGAAAGGCAAGAAGAAAGACAAGCCTCCAGCAACGGAGGAAGAGGGTGAGACCCCTGAGGAAGAGGAGGCAGAGGAGAAGCCGGAGCCTGCGCCAGTGGAGGGCGACAAGAAAAAACATGGCTTCCTGATTCTCAGCAGAGAGGACTCCACCATGGTACACCTCCCACCTCATCTCTACACAGTACAGTTACACACTGCACCCCTAGACACACTCCAGTCTGAAAGGGAGCTTTTTCCTCCACTACAGAGCTCCAGCATGTTTAGACTGAGTGTGTAATGTTGATTAAGGGTAATGATTGAGGTCTATTGAAGGTAACTGGAACCCCTCCTGTGTGGTTCTCTAGATCCTGCAGACGGGCCAGGAGATCATGGAGCTGGACACCAGTGGTTTCGCCACCCAGGGGCCCACTGTGTTCGCTGGGAACATCGGAGACAACAAATACATCATCCAGGTCTCCCCCATGGGCATACGGCTACTGGAAGGAGGTAGAGAGATCTGTCCATCTTTCAATAAAATACTAAAATAATCCCTAATACTCTGTGTCCCTACCTCTCACTTGTACTCTTTCACTGACTGGAAAGCACTTTGTGACAACTGTTGCTGTAAAAATGGTTTCAGAAGTACATTTGATTGATTGACGTTCCTTCCAGTGACGCAGCTGCACTTCATCCCGGTGGACCTGGGTTCTCCCATAGTGCAGTGCTCCGTAGCGGACCCCTATGTGGTCATCATGACGGCAGAGGGAGTGGTCACCATGTTCGTCCTGAAGACCGACTCCTACATGGGCAAGACCCACCGGCTGGCCCTGCAGAAACCACAGATAGCTGCTGTGAGTCACGGTCATATCCTGTACTGTACAACTAAGCCAGGCAGTATTACAACCCGATGAATGAGTGAAAAAATAAGACTCTCAGACCGGTGACTCTCTCTGTCTCCCCGTGCAGCAACCCCGAGTGATTACGCTGTGTACGTTCCGTGACGTCAGCGGGATGTTCACCACAGAGAACAAGCAGACCTGTCACACCAAGGATCAAGACACCATGTTCAACAGCCAATCAGAGACTGAGACCATCATGCAGGATCTCAGGTAGGAGCCAATCATATAGAACCTCAGGTAGGATGTTTTTGAATAAAGTAGATTGTTTTGAACTGAAGAATGAAAGATAGGCCAGCTGTCCCCATGGACACTACGTTTTTGGGCTGCACCTCATTTCTTTAGACAGTGGAAGCACGGTCACCTCAGAGTTTATTAGTACAGCTCTGTCTTCCATGTCTCCTCTTTAGTAACACGGTGGATGATGAGGAGGAGATGTTATATGGAGACTGTAACCCCGCAGGCATCACCCCCACCAAGGACGAGTCCCACCCCGGCTACCGCACCTCTGGGGCCCTGGGTGGGGGGTCCGAGGGGAGGTCTGGACGAGCTGAACCGACACACTGGTGCATGATGGTCCGCGAGAACGGCGTCATGGAGGTTACGGTCAATGTCTCTATTTTATCAGCACAATTTTAGTAATAGCTGTATCAATACACTTTTTCTATTGTATCATAATCATTTTGTTGACTTAATTTACATAGCTGTTACAATTCTAATACTGTTTAATGCCAACTTTTATACTATGGTGCCATTTAGAGGTTGGATAAAAGCCCGGGGACTTTAAACTTATGTTCAGAAATTCACAAGAACTCAGTGGCCATAGCAATGAGTGTCACCACAACCGACAGGTGAACATTTTCTACAGGACAGAGCTAATCGTAAAACAACTTCCTCCTGTTCTCTAGATCTACCAGCTACCTGACTGGAGACTGGTGTTCCTGGTCAAGAACTTCCCTGTTGGCCAGAGAGTGTTGGTTGACAGCTCCGCCGGCCAATCAGCAGCCCAGGGGGAGGGGAAAAAGGAGGAAGTGACACGACAGGGAGAGATCCCATTGGTCAAAGAAGTGGCCCTTGTGTCGCTCGGCAACAACCACTGCAGACCCTACCTCCTGGTGAGTTTTCAGTACAGGTATTAAAGTAGAATGACAACACCAGAATATGTAGCAGTGGTACTTTGGGAAATTACTTTAGATAGAGCTGAGGTTTTATGTTGCGTTTCTTTCCCAGGTCCATGTTGAACAGGAGCTTCTGATCTATGAAGCATTCCCATATGACCAGCAGCAGGCTCAGAGCAACCTGAAGGTCCGCTTCAAGAAGGTAAGAAGAGCAAGGCCATTGGACAAGCTTTTTAGGACTAAGCTTAATCTGTGTCTAAGAAACCAGTCTTAAAATGCCCATTCAACACTGATAATTTATGTCTTCCAACTGTTCTCCTGTCTCTTCTCAGATGCCCCACAACATCAACTTCCGGGAGAAGAAGTCGAAGGTGAAGAAAGATAAGAAGGCTGAAGGTCAGGCTGGTCCCAGCGAGGAGGGGCCAGCGGTGGTCAAAGGTCGTGTGGCCAGGTTCAGATACTTTGAGGACATCTCTGGTTACTCTGGGGTAAGAGGTTCTCTTCCTACAGGACTATATCTACATCATGGGTAACGAAGGGTACGCTTTTAGATACTCAGGTTCCCTGCCGGATACATCTTGAAGGAGAGGTACTGCTGTCTGCACAGACTTTATATATCTATACTGTAGTTCTGTAGGTTCTCATGATGTTTCCTTGTTTGTGTGTCAGGTGTTCATCTGTGGCCCCTCCCCTCACTGGATGCTGGTGACATCACGAGGGGCATTGAGGCTCCACCCCATGACAATCGATGGACCAATTGAGTCCTTCTCCCCCTTCCACAACATCAACTGTCCCAAAGGCTTCCTCTACTTCAATAAGCAGGGTGAGCTGAGGATCAGTGTTCTACCCACGTACCTGTCGTATGACGCCCCCTGGCCAGTCAGGAAGATTCCTCTGAGGTGCACGGTTCACTATGTGTCCTACCATGTGGAGTCCAAGGTGTATGCAGTGTGCACCAGCGTGAAGGACCCCTGCACTCGCATCCCCAGAATGACTGGAGAGGAGAAGGAATTTGAGACCATAGACAGAGGTGGGACCAGTATATGCATTAGTCTCCATGACGTGCACATCACTTTCTCATTGGTTTAATACTTCGCTCATTCTTCCGCCATTAAAATTCCTTTGTGTTGTGTCTCTTCAGACGAGCGCTACATTCCTCCTCAGCAGGAGAATTTCTCCATTCAGCTCATATCTCCTGTCAGCTGGGAGGCCATCCCTAACACACGGTAACAACTGTAGCTACTGCAGCGCGGCCTCTAACATGAGGGATGTTCATTATAGAGCTGATGCATATTGATATAGATATCTTTTATATTTAAGCATCTAGGGCGTATTAGTGGGTGTCTGTTCTGACCTCCCTCTCTCTGATATTGGTCAGAATTGACCTGGAGGAGTGGGAACATGTGACGTGTATGAAGACTGTGGCGTTGAGGAGTCAAGAGACGGTGTCTGGGCTGAAGGGATACATAGCTGCTGGTACTTGTCTCATGCAGGGGGAGGAGGTCACCTGTAGGGGCCGGGTGAGTCACCAAAACTACTCTGACTACTGACTAGAGCCAGGAATATATTTTGGGCCCTAGTTATGTGCTGTAAGTTATAGTCTAAAGTAGGGTCCAGAGTTTGTCCTAGTCAGGAAACTCAGGACCTATTATGGAGTCCGACAGATAGATGATGCCTTTTGAAATCATGATGTTGATTTTAGTGTGGACTTATTTCTCTCTACTGTTGTCCAGATACTGATCCTGGATGTGATTGAGGTTGTCCCGGAACCTGGTCAGCCCCTGACGAAGAACAAATTCAAGGTTCTGTATGAGAAGGAGCAGAAGGGACCGGTCACAGCTCTGTGTCACTGCAGCGGATACTTGGTCTCTGCCATCGGACAGAAGGTGACAGACCCACCTCTGATTATACCGCTACAGATATCCCAATCTAGATCTATTTCCCACCCATCTCTCAATATAATTCTGTTCCGATTGACATTGTTTTCATTGTGTGGCCACCATGTTGCACTTGAGTGTATTTTTTTTATATTGAATTAGCCATTTATTATAAGAACTGGTCAGAAAGCCCTTTTAAGGAGCACAAGTACAGTATGTCAACCATCTCTCCTGTAACCCTGAGACAAAGTCCTGGTTGTGATCGACGCATCTGTCTATTCTCCTCTCTGTCTAGATTTTTCTGTGGAGTCTGAAGGACAACGACCTGACAGGCATGGCCTTCATTGACACCCAGCTTTACATCCACCAGATGTTTAGCATCAAGAACTTTATTGTGGCAGCTGATGTCATGAAGAGCATCTCTTTGCTCAGATACCAGCCTGAGAGTAAGACTCTTTCGCTAATTAGCAGGGTAAGACAGCAAGGCTACAGGACTACTTAAGTAATAACACAGGGGAGATGTCAAACCAACTTGAAAGTATTGTGTTTAAGTGGCACGTGATTTACCATCTTCTGACTCTCTGATGATCATTCTCTGAGTGGTTTTGTTCTATGTTAGTTTGTTGTTTATGGATTTAACTACATCCCCGATGAGGGTTCTGAACATGGATGAAAGAAAGCACGGTCTTTGTTCCCCTGTGGGATCCCAGTGTTTTTTGTGTGTCGAGTTTATCTTCCAGAGAGCAGTGCTGTGCTGGAGGGGATGATTAAATGATCAGGGCCGTTCTTCATGCCAGTGTTCTGAGTCTTAAGGTACTCTTCTCGCAATGCAGGGTTCCTCATTAGGCTAAATTCCCCCCAAGTGTGGAGTCGGTCCCCCAACTTGCTTCCATTCAGCCACAAGCATTAGTGAGGTTGGGCACTGATGCTGGGCGATTAGGCCTGGCTTGCAGTCGGCATTCCAATTCATCCCAAAGGTGTTCAATGGGGTTGAGGCCAGTGAAGTTTTTCCACACCGATCTCAACAAGCCTTTTCTGTATGGATCTCGCTTTGTGCACAGGGGCATTGTCATGCTGAAACAGGAAAGGGCTTTCCCCAAACTGTTGCCACAAAGTTGGAAACACAGAATTGTCTAGAATGTCATTGTATGCTGTAGCGTTAAGATTTATCTTCACTGGAACTAAGAGGCCTAGGCCAAACCATGAAAAACCCCAGACCATTTAACCAAACTTACAGTTGGCACTATGCATTCGGTCAGGAAGCGTTCTCCTGGACTCCGTGTACTACTCCCTGTGAAGCGCTGTACCAGATCTTCAGTTTCTTGGCAATTTCTCACATGGAATAGCCTTCATTTCTCAGAACAAGAATAGACTGACGAGTTTGAGAAGAAAGTCCTTTGTTTAAGGCCATTTTGAGCCTGTAATCGAACCCACAAATGATGATGTTCCAGATACTCAACTAGTCTAAAGAAGGCCAGTTTTATTGCTTCTTTTAATTAGAACAACAGTTTTCAGCTATGCTAACAATTTCTAATGATCAATTAGCCTTTTAAAATTATAAACTTGGATGAGCTAACACAACGTGCCATTGGAACACATGAGTGATTGTTGCTGATAATGGGCCTCTGTAGATATTCCATTTAAAAAATCTGCCGTTTCCAGCTACAATAGTCATTTACAACATTAACAATGTCTACACTGTATTTCTGATCAATTGGATGTTAATGGACAATTTATTTTGCTTTAATTTCAAAAACAAGGACACTTCTAAGTGACCCCAAACTTTTGAACGGTTGTGTGTGTATATATATTACACATGTTTGTTCTTGGAAGACTGTAAAATCACCAGGAAATGAGCTTAGTGATTTGAATCTAGGAAATCCTTTTCCAAGTATTCTCACTTGTATAGAGGCATATCTGATCATATCCCAATGTAATCCAGGTTAGAAATTATTCTGTTTTTGTCAAATATCTGTTTTGGATTCTTGTGGTCAATTTGTTATGTACAAATGATTTAACTACTGTATGTTCCTGCCCCCCGACCAAGGTAAAATCAGCCCACGGCTGAATGTAATTGGGGACCCCTGTCTTAATGGTTTTGTTTCTGTGTTTGGTTCCCTAGGACGCCAAGCCTCTGGAGGTCTACAGTGTAGAGTTTATGGTGGATAACAACCAGCTGGGATTCTTGGGTAAGGTTTATATAACTTTGGTAGTTAGCCTGGTAGTGTTATCCTGGTTAACTCTTTGGATGGAGCCTATATATGCCTAGACCTCTCAAAGTGAACTTATTCTGTTTCAGTGTCTGACCGAGATCAGAACATATCGGTGTACATGTATCTGCCTGAAGGTAAGTGATAACGTAAACCGGGTAATACTGTCCCACAAACATCACAATATCAAATAAAGGCCGAGGTGTGATGACAAACTGCAGCTCCACCATGTCATGATCACATAACTGGTACTTTGCGTCCTGCTGTAGCTAAGGAGAGTTTCGGGGGCATGCGTCTGCTGAGGAGGGCAGACTTCAACGTGGGAGCTCATGTCAACGCCTTCTGGAGGATGCCCTGTCGAGGGGCACTGGACACAGCCACCAAAAAGACCCTGGCCTGGGACAACAAGCAAATCACATGGTTTGGTAGGACACAATTTTGACTTTGAGATTTTGTATTGACTGACACAGTAGAAGAAGCTGTGAAGGGTTGTCTGTTGAAAATCTTGCTTCAGTTGGCCTGGTATGCTCCTCCTGGTATGTTCTCAGAAGGATGACCATGATTTTGTCAGTAGCTTAAAAAAAAAAATGGATTTAGAGCTTTAGTAGTAATTCTTCTCCTCTTCCCTCCCTACAGCCACTCTGGATGGCGGCATCGGGTTGCTGCTACCCATGCAGGAGAAGACCTACCGCAGATTGCTGATGTTGCAGAATGCTCTCACCACCATGCTGCCACACCACGCCGGGTTAAACCCCAAGGCATTCAGGTAACTTACCACACATCACTGATAACTGTTGTGGTAATCATTCTCTCCATGCCTCTAAAGTAGGCAACACTTAAATACTTTAAGCTTTCAATTGGCTTTTTATTTTTTTGGATCTTGTCCTCCAGGATGTTGCATGCTGACCGGCGGCAGCTCCAGAACGCAGTGCGGAACATTCTGGATGGAGAGCTGCTCAACAAGTACCTGTACCTCAGCACCATGGAGCGCAGTGAGCTGGCCAAGAAGATTGGCACCACCTCTGATATAGTGAGTATTATTAGTGTTCTACAAAACTAGCATCTTAATGTTTCGTCCCCATCTTAATCATGGTCCAAATCACTATTAGTTATGAGATGTTTGAATGAAGTATTTCTTTCCGTTTCAGATCTTGGATGATCTCCTTGAGGTTGACAGGGTGACTGCTCATTTCTGAGAGCAGCATCCTTGACTACGTGTGAGACCCAGGATCTTCCATCGGAAAATGATTTTTGGTATCTATGTTCTGTATGGAAACTTATGCTTTTAATCAATTTTGTTCAGTCATAAGGAGTTCGTAAACATGTTTCTCAGAATATTTTGTAAGTAAACTTTATTAAAAAAAGTGGATTGTACACTGCTTTAATCAGCTTGGTCTTTTAGCTTCAAATAATTTGAGATCTGCACCTGTAACATGCAAATCTATCATGGACATCAATGCATTATTTACAAGAGAAAGAATTCCAAGGGGAGGTAGGGCACTTCATTTAAAGTACAATACAATTTTAAAAGATTTCTTCAGCAGCATTAGCTTTTGCAGTTAGGTGGGTGCTTGAGTGATAACCAAATATTTCCAAAAGGGATGAACATTTGACTTGACCAAACTACATGTCTGCAGTAAAAGTCATCTCAGCATCTATAAGCCCTATTATCCAGGTAATGCAACAAGATTTAAAAATCTGGAATGTTGTGACTAAACATGTGCTATTAATAAGATTTGATGAGAAGGCCGACTTTAATCTCATTCAAGTCAGATTGCAACAGCAAGAATCTTGGCTAAAAGGAATCACTTCAGGCTTTTTACCTACACATACTGCAATCATTCATCCCCAGTGAATGAGGTCAAATAAACCATCAAAATAAATGGTTCTACATTTGTAATCATTAACTTGTGTTCATGTCATGCCAGTTGACATTCCTTGGAGGCATTGAGACAGTGCTCCTCAATACCATGACTCCTGGCGAGTCAAGTCTTTGGCTTGGAGCTGTATTTGGTGCTTTTTCCCTGTCCTGACTAAGACACAAGTCAAAAAAATATTTTAAAGTCTACACATTCTGCCAAAGCAGATTTGGCATGTACTGTAGATGTTAAATGCATAGCACCATTGTAGCAGCCCAACTGACAACTATCATATTAAACTACTTAGTTATCTTCCTGTCAAACGGGGTGCATTTCTTGAGCTTTAATCGGGAGTCAGTAGTCTCAGGTATGCAGCTGAGGTCAGGGTCTCAACCTCTACTTCAGGTATTGGTCGACTTCCTCATCCAGCGATATGAGGTTAAAGTAAGACAACAGGTACAGCAGGTATCGTGTCAGACGCATCGTCGCCATTTCTGACCTGGGAAGAAAATGATTAATGTTTTAGGCCATCTTGTAGGAACAAAAAATGCTGATGTATTTTGGGTAATGTCTGGAGCAAGACCTACCCAGTTGGGTCTACTGCTATGCATTCAGTGGCCAGCTTATTAGGTACAGAAAATGGTTTGCTCCTACAGACAGTGAGTCACGTGGCTGTGGCTTGCTATAGAAAAGCAGGCAGACAGGCATCCATTTACTGTTAGTGGGCAAAGTGTGTGACCGAGTGTGGTATGATCAGTGCCAGGGATACCGGTTCCAGCATCGCCGAAGTTGCCGGGCCTCCTTGGCTTTTCACGCACAACATTGGGAAACGCTGCCCTAGACAAACTCTGTCCTCTGGTCCCTAAGGGCTGCATGTTTTGTTTTTTGCCCCAACACTACACAGCTGATTCAAATGATCAAAGCTTGATTATTTGAAATCAGATGTGTAGTGCTAGGGCAAAAACCAGAAAGTGCACCCTCCCTGGAGTCCTGAGGACGGGGAAACTCTGGTCTAAATAGGGTTTACAGAGAATGGTGCGACAAACAAAACATCCAGTCAGCGGGAGTTCTGTGGGCACAAAAACTGCTTGAGAGGTCGAAGGAGAATGGCAAGAATTGTGCACGCTAACAAGCAGGTAAATAACAGCGCATTACAACAGTGGTGTGCAGAAAGGCATCTCTGAACACACAACTCATTGGTCCTTGTCACACTGCAGCAGAGGACCACACCAGGTTCTACTCCTATCAGCTACAAACAAGAAGCAGCTCCAGTGGGCACGCCCTCACTGGACAATTGAGGAGTGGAAAAACATTGCCTGGTCTGACAAGTCCCAGTTCCTGTTGCTTCAGGATTTGGCATAGGCAGCATGAGTCTATGGCCCCATCCTGCCTGGTGTCAACGGTACAGGCTGGTGGGGAATGTTTTCTTGGCACACGTTAGGTCCTTTGATACCAATTGAGCAATGTTTTCATGCCCCTGAAGAATACAGAGAGATCTGGAGGCAAAGCGTGTTGACACTTGCGCTCTTAGATACAGTGCGGGTAGGCTAGTCTACATTATGGAATTACGGACAAATGCGAGAATATTGGGATTTGTCAAACTGCAGTCAAGCATCATGTCATCAGAATAAGACCCTCAATATTTATAGGAAAGGAGCATCAAGATCACTGTGCCCCTTCACCACATTGATATTCATAAGTTCTCATCTGTAGCCTAAAACTGCATGCTTTCCCCAGTCGTAGTGGGAAGACCACACTATCACACGTGACTCCAAGTTTACTTTGATATGTTATATTTGCGCATAAAGGAATTTCTGCCATTTCTCACAATCTTACCGTCGGCATTCATAAAATTGTACCGAAACTTCCATCACAGCTGTCATGATTATAAATGTTTTATACAGCATGATTTTACTCAAACTATATGGAAACGTGGTTACTGAGTGTATAGTGTTGAGGTTAATTCGTTACCTCAGGGCATACTCGAATTTGAGGCTCTCCCAGGAGGTCCACACCCATCGGAACACCCTGAACCTGGGAAGAACTCCCGGCCTCTCTGCCCAGAGCCGCCCCCAGCCTTGCACAGCGCTGGAGACAGGACAATAGGTTAGTAAGTAAATACAACTGCTACTATTCGAAACAGTCGTCTGTTCGCCTCTTAAGCCATGACAAAGTATCTGTCTACCGGAGCTCACAGCCTGATATGACTAACCTCTTGGCCATGACACAGTATCTGTCTACCGGAGCTCCCAGTGTGATGTTGATGCTGCGGACCGTGTTGATGTTCCTAAACACCAGCAGCATGGGGCGTGGCATGGACTTGAGAACGACCATGATGTTGTCAAAGTGATTGACAGCCATGTCCCTCATATAGGATGTCTCTTCACGACTCAGGATGTTGGACAGACCCAGCTCCCGCATGTTGATTGGCCGCTGCAGCAGCATCTCACAGAAGATGAAGTAGTCTGATTGGATAGGAATAAGGATATTGTAAGCATGTTATTAGTCTGAGACTGGATTTCTTTAAGGCATAGGACTTCTGTTTGAAATAATGATATTAGTTGTCCTCTCACCTTTGACCCCCAGGCTGTTGGAGTACCTTTTCATGGCAGTGTCGTCTCTCAGGACTATGGACCGCCACAGTTTACACAGCGCTACCCTGTCACTTACAGGGTCAAAGGTTTGGTGATGATTTAACATACAAGCTGTACTATAAAAAAAATGATTGATTACATTGCAAGGTTGTAGGTTCTAAAATGTATCCACACCACTGAGCTGCTTTGGATAAAAGTGTCTGCTAAATGGCTTATGATTATAGTTTAAATCTTACATTTCACTGAGGTATTCATACAGACCATGATCCAACAGTACTAGCTCTGCCTTCTTGTCTGGACCTCTTCTCACAAGCACTGTGACATGGTACAGAACATGCACTCAAGGTCACCAAGTCATTTTTAGCAAATATTGTTGAACAGTTAGTTATTTGTTATCAACTTGACTTATATAAAAAGTTATCTGTAAAAATCGCTTGGAAACTGCCCTGATACAAGTTAGAGTTCAGCAGAAACTGTAAACATGCCCCTGACCTACCGTTTCCTGGGTGAGGGTCAGCGTGAATGAAGCCTGTGTAAAATATCTGCTCTGCAAACGTACGGATCAGCTTGTCAGCAGTCTGGGAAAAAAACGGTTTCTATGCTTATCCGAGTACTAATGAGCATAGACAAAGGCTGCTCTACGGTGTCACGATCGGTACTCACATCTTTCAAGCTAAGTCCTTGTCTTTTGATTTCTTCCACATTGTTGATTTTGCAGCCTTCACAGAACTCTGCAGTCAACACTCTCTAAAGAAATGGTCTGTTTATTACAGTACAATAATACAAAAGTGGTCAAAAAGGTATCAAAGGCGTTTAGACAGGCAGCCTAATACTGATTTTTTTTCCCCCACCAATTTATCTTTTGACCAATCAGATCTGAAAAAGAGTGATGTTAAAAGATCTGTCATTGGTCTAAAGACAGTGGGAGAAAAAAAAAGAACATCTGAAATGAGCTGCCTATTTGAACACAACCATTGTAATTTACAGCAGTGAATAGTTCTGGGTCTCACCTTGCTGGTTTGGTCCCAGTAAACCTTTGGCACGATGACAAATTTGAAGTGTTTCAGTTCCTCTGCACACCTCTCAGAGTTCCTGGCCTCATTCTCAAAGTCTAGCTCCTGAGCCAATGTCCCCTTCAAGTCCTAATATTGTCAGAGAATGCCAACGTTAGGTTAGAATAGGGGACCATGCCTATCTAATCATGCTCTGCGAGGTATTATCTGATGTCAAAAAAAGCATTTTCAGACAAATTAGCAGAAAAGTTTAAGCCCTTACTTTGAGGACCCATCTGAAGCCAAAGCTGGGGTGCATGAACTTTATAACGTCCAAAAGGATCTCCAGAGTCCTGATGTCACCGTCGAACCGATCCCTGAGGTCTATGTACTGCACCTGGAGAAGAGGAAGAGGTTACAATTCAGAATAAGGAGTGATACCTAGCCTGGTTTAACCAAAGTGGTCTGTTTGGTTTAATCAGGCAAGGTGAAGAGTAAATCATACACAGTGAACCATTAACTGTGGCTGAATGTGTTGTACAGTTAACCTGAACCCACTTTGACAGCAACAGGAGTCCCGTCCTGCAGCTCTGCCTTGTGGACCTGAGCCAGACTGGCTGCTGCGATGGGCTCATAGTCAAACTTCTTAAACATCCTGTCTGGAGTAGTGTTGAAGTCCTCTCTGAACAGAGAGTCTACCTGGTAGAACGTGACAGATCATTTCATGTAAGTGTGTTTCTCAACACTTTTCATTGTAAATTATAAAATTGACAGTTCTAGCCTCGCATTATGAATGGCCAAGAGGCATTCAAAGCCATGACAACTATAAGCATGGCTCCCTCATCACTTTCACTACATATTGCTTCATTAACTACTCAATGTTTGACAAGACAAAAATACTGCAGGTCTTACCTCCTTGTATCTCCTGTTAAGAGCCTTATCCTCCAGGACATGCAGTGTCTTGACGTACTCAGGAGGCAGCAGGTGGTTGAAAGCACACAGTCCCTGTCCAAGTTTAACATATATCCCTCCGTTCTGCACCGCTCCCGCCACCATGCTGTCTGCTGCCCTTTGGTGGCACAATGACATCCCTGCCACGAATGATGAGCTGCTCTGGCAACACAGAGGGGAAGACGGGATTGAACTACAGAGATCGTTTCAGACTCACACCATTGTTTAGCAGACAGACACATAGGGCTGTCACAATTCATAATGGTCGCGTTCCCCTGCTCAGACGTTGCATGCACCAACCAATGGTTGCGGGCCACGTAACTGTGCTGTCAGGCACCAGATCACTATAACATATGTGGTTAGCGGATGCTTAAAAATACCGATACAGACGTTCTAAGATCTGGCATGCGTCAGCAACACCTAGACAGAGGAACCATATGTATTCTGTCAAACTTACCTCGTCCATGCAACGTAACGTCACATTGGAGGTCCACCAATAATCTACTGAGATATAGAGTCCTACATATATAGACCTGTAGGGACAGAGAGAGGGACATGGTTTGAGTAACTCAAAAAGGAAATTACTCAAAATATTTGACCACATGCAAAAAGGATGACGAGACCCACCTACAGAAGCGACCGACTCCCTTCACCAAGATCTTCATCTTCCGTCTCTCTCGAGGTTCCGCAAAGGCGTACTGGACCCCCACCACCGCGGGAACACTCACCGCCACACCCAGAAACATCTTCCTGAACAACCCTCGGCTCTTCCCTGGCCTGAGAGGAGACGACATGGGCATTTCAGCAACCGTGTGTGTACATTTCTTTCGATGTTGCTTTCTGGAAGGTTACAGTGTTTGACTAACTGCTATAAAGTTCTGCTTCCTGCCTAGGTGGTGTACTTGTACATCAAGCTGACAGACGCTATAGGAACAGGAGCTTGGCCATTGTCTCAGACAAGGTGTAGTTGTGTAGTTAGTATAGTACCTTTGTGAGCTGAAGGATCTGTACAGTTGTGGATGTGGGTGGGGACATCTTCGCAGCAGGGCCAAATGAGGCCAACACAACCTTAACTACAGAATGACAAAAACACCACTACAATTAGTGTCACTTTGAAGCATCAACTTAAAACGAATCCACTGTTTTTGCTAGTCACTGTAGACATGCTGGGAAACACCATCCCTAGAAAAGTAGAGAAAAACAAACTCTGCATGTTACCATGTTAAATTGAATAACATGGAGAGTGGTGTTGGGGACTGCATCAAGGCCACTCTCCATAGGCCAGAACAGGCTGCTGTTTTCCTTAACCATCTAGCAGAGGACAAACTGTTTCCAGAGTAGTAGATTTATAGATAGATCCTTTCTATGTCAGGTCACTGACCACGTGCACACACGCGATTACTCATGCTACCCTGTTTCCCATGGCATTGAATAAAACACGTGACAACTTATAAGTAATGGAGGGTAAACTACGATCTCAAAATTAGGGACGTCACACGAGCTCTTGAACTCGTTTAGCGAGTTTGTACGTCGACCTCTGATTTTAGTATGGTGGTTATACATTGCATTAGGTTCTACATTGCATCAAATGTCCAAGCGCATTTCCTGTGTGTTAGAGAGTAACGTTAGTTATTGGAATTTGACCAACCCTTGCTAGTGGGATATGTAAATAAAAGTGTCACGTTAACATACAAAGCGCACACATACATTTAACCTAGTCATTATTTTTTATGACATTTAATCCATACATGCATAGACTGTTAAATGTCAGGTGTTGATTTAGAAGGTATGTACAGGCATATTTTAATTTGGTGTAGTTATTTATGTTACTATAGTATAACTAGTTAGCCTAACGTTACCAAGCAAGGAAAAGATTAAAAAAAATAAAAAACAGTTCAACTCACTGCTTTGAAGGTCTCCCACGCCATGTTCAGCCTATACACTCACTGTGCTCTCTTCTCACTAATATGTAGTTTAAAAAAAAATACAATTGTATAAAAAAAAAAAAGTATAGCCTCTATTCGATTGTAACTGCCTCCTCCCGTTTCAGATCGTACTTGATTTCCTGAACTGGCTACAAATGATATAAGGACACATTGGGCACGAAAATGATCACGTGACAAATGGTCCGAATGTGACCGAAGATTCTCCAGTGAAAAGATTCCTCACTTGACTCGCATCAAAATGATTCAAACCAAGCATACTTTAAAATGACTTTTTGAGTTTAAATCACAAATGTACAGAATAATGCATGTATTTTTGTGGTTGAATCAGAAATGGAGGTTGTAAAAAAATTATTCATTAATGTGGCTAATTACATAACATGTATCAGAAACAATTCAAGTGTGCAATCTCTGCACAACCTTGTTTACAGTCAGGTTTACGGTATTAGATGGTATGCATATGGTCTGTAGAATTTAAACAATGTTGTTTTCGATGATAACGGCAAAATACTACTGACTCTGTCTTGACTTGATCATTTCTGATCCTCCTTCCCAGCCTCTCAGCCATCACATCACTGGCATAGCCTGAATAATATTTATTATAGATAACTGTTTACATTAACATCAACGTGGGAATTACTGTGATCAGCCCCTTATTAGTGTGACTTTAGGTCAGTGGTAGCAACTCTACTAATCAGGAGGAGCAGATGCATGATTTACATGTTACATCATCTTACATCATATCAGGTAGAGCATATCAAGGGATATCCCCAGAGCTTTGAAGGGGAAGAAAACAGAACAGCATGATGTTGCATCTTCCGTTAGATTTTTTTGTTGATTACATGATACTCTCGACTTCTCTTTGACATGCTATGCATGAACCTCAAACTGACACGTTTATTTCAACACAAATGGATGCCAACTGTTCCATTATCAAAGTATTTTAAGTGACTTAAAAGTAGAGAGGTCCTCTGTCATCAGAGCCACCGGAAGCTGTCCGACTGTCGTCGCTGAGGTCTTGTGTTTCCTGTTCACTGGCGGGAAGAGCGAAAGAATCTGGACCATCGGTCTGTTTTCAAAACGCACGTTGTTTTTTAAAATGATTATTAGCGCAGTTTCAATCATTTATGATAAACCGAATTCCACATGATTTGGATACATATATTTGCTTGACCTGTGCTTATAGTTTAAAGGGCGAAACCGATGGAGGAGCCCGCTGACTCCGTCCGTGGCGGGGCAGCACAGGGCCCCACCGCGCAAGTGGTAGAGATCCGCTGCCCAATGGCAGCGCGTCCTATGCGGCTGCTGGAATGGAAAGTCAAACCAGGGTCCCTCGTCAATGTGGACTCGGTGTTGGGGTTATGTGTTCCCATCCCGCTGGAGAAAGAGGCCGGGTCTCACCCGCCAGAACAGCCCAAAAGGCTGCCAGAGAAGAAACTGAAATCGGATCGAGCTGGAGTGGTGAAGGACCTATGTTGTCTACTTGGACAAGTCATATCGCCTGGGTGAGTATGCTAGCTTAGCTAACGTTAATTTAGCTCATATTGCCTATTTCAGCAATGTTTTTATATTGTGCTCTTGTGTGTAGTTAACTGTGTTTGCTAACTAATGATGTTGCTCATAGACCACATTCGCAGTAGCATTACTAACTAGCCTAGCTGATGGGTGGTAATGGTAGCTATCTATCCTAACTCGGTGCCTGTACAGGAGCGTCGATCTCCAGAACAGCTGCAATGATCATGTCAATGGGGCGAGTTCGTTTTGCATGTCCCGGTGCCTTCGTAGTGCGGTGTTTAATAGTAGACCATTCGATTGGTCCTTAAGTCAAATATTCAACCGCCCGGGGCACACGCCAAACGAACTTGCCCCATATTGTAGTATGCACATTACACCATCCACATTGGTATCGAGTCGTCGAATTTGCACGCTCGAGCACTTTTGGTCCAGTTTTTGATGGAACCAGAATTCAGAGAACTTTGTGCTTCAGAAAGCATTTTGGTGTTATGAATTTGGGTAACAAGACAAGTCAATTATATAACTGATAACAACACATTGTGAATATGACCCATTGTTCGCATGACACCATTCCTGTACTACTGAAAACAGGAGTGGACTTTAACTGGAAATGGCATCTTTATCCCCCCCAGTTTTATAATTGAAACGTGATACAAAACGAGGCAACGGTTTGCTTTAGGACCATGCAGATGCCTCCTAGCTGTTGGGTAGGCTGTTTGAGTGTTTAACTGACTGGATATAAAAATAAAAACGATGGAGGCACTAATGTAGTCTTATGGGGAAGTGTGAGGGGTAGTTGTTTATTAGCGTGTGTGTTTAAATATGGATGTACACATGTTGGAGAGACAGTGGCCATCCTATCCGGCACCTGCATTGTAAAGCCCTTTTTTAAGGGGGACACTCATTATGCTGCGGTCTCAAGTGCCACTTCTCTTCCAGTGCTGTGATTGTCAGAGTAGAAGAATGCAGTCATCCAGTCGTGATGAAGGGGCTGTGTGCTGAATGTGGTCAGGACCTCACACAGTAAGTACACACCCACACACACACATGTATTCCATGCTAGAATTTCAATTGGCATATTCACACACTTAAAAAAATAAAATAGGCCTGCTTCTTAGCTGTAGATGACCTCTTATGCGGCTGCATTACTAAGTGGATTCTCTCTCTCTTTTTCAGGATGCAGAGTAATAATGGGAGGCAGCAGGCTCACATCTCCACGGCAAACGTTTCCATGGTGCACAGTGTCCCCGAGTTGATGGTCAGCTCTGAGGTGAGGCTCAGGATGTCATGGCACTAGAAGATGAGTTTCCACTGACAACAATGTGACCTTGTAGAACTACCTCTGTGTCGTTGGAATTCAACTTTACAATGTAGTAGAGACAGTTTTGTGGAAGTCATTGTCTCCTTTTTTATAAATGCCTGGTCTTTGTGATATGTCCCCAACACAGCAAGCGGAGCAGCTGGGCAGAGAGGACCAGCAGAGACTCCACAGGAACAAGAAGCTGGTTCTTATGGTTGATCTGGACCAAACCCTGATCCACACCACCGAGCATCACTGTCAGCGCATGTCCAATAAGGTATGTGTATCTGATCTCCATAGCTACAATAAAAAAAAAATCCCTCTCTGGCCTATGAAAAGAGGTTGTTTTCTATTTCTATGCCCCAGGCTTTGCTGTGGGTTTGGTATTGAAGAGTCACCCTGTATGTAGCTAGTGTGCAATTAACCACTAATGGTTATGTAGCTAGAACAAACCATTGATGGTTCTGCCCATGCCTCTGCTCTTGTTCCACAGGGAATCTTCCACTTCCAGCTGGGGCGGGGGGAGCCCATGTTACACACGCGACTGCGTCCCAACTGCAAAGACTTCCTGGAGAAGATCGCCCAGCTCTATGAGCTGCATGTCTTCACTTTCGGAAGCCGCCTCTATGCTCACACCATCGCAGGTACCCACACACATTCTCTGATAATTATGCCTACATTGAATCACTATATCATTTGCCTTACAGTAAGTAATGCAAAAAATATCAAGAATGCAACAACAACAAAAAAGACGTAAATACCAGAATTGTGTGAGTGCTCAGAAGCTAAATGCCAGGTGAATTTAAACTCATTTAATTATATAGGATGTCATCCTCTGTAAAAATCTCTCTACGGAATTATAGATCTTTGCTTAATGCCTGAGTGCTGTCTGCATTATAGGTGAGAATAGTTTTATTTAAATGTTTGTCTATACACTCCCAGTTTGAAAAATTAGACACCTAACAAGACTAACAGACATGCCTCAATGTGATTGGTCTCAGCATTGGAGGCAAATACTGAGTAGCGCTAGAAGTTTGAGTGGCCACTAGAGGTCAGCATTTACCTTCCATTTGTGTCTCAGGTGCTCATGTGCTGGGCCTCTGGGATGGATCTGTCTGAGCTGACTTCTCTCTCTCTCTCTCTGTGTAAATTATGTATATGGGTGTCTCTGAGCGGTAAGCCTAACGAAGCCAACCGTAGATGAAAATCAGCAAGGGAAGTCTGGGGAGGTGCATCTGCGACAGCCAAAAGCCGGACACTAGTGGTTTTCCAACAGCAAGGCTCAGATCAATATGACAGTGTTAACATACAGTGCCTTCGGAAAGTATTTTTACCCCTTGACTTCTGTCATATTTTGTTACGTTCCAGCCTTGTTTTAAAATTGATGAAATGTTCTTTCATCGTCAATCTAAACACAATACCCCATAATGACAAAGCAAAAACAGGTTTAGAGATGAAATAAAACACGGAAATATGACATTTACATAAATATTCATACTCTTTCACTCAGTACTTTTGTTGAAGCACCTTTGGCAGTGATTACAGCATTGAGTCTTCTTGGGTATGATGCTACAAGCTTGGCACACCTGTATTTGGGGAGTTTTCCCCCATTCTTCTCTGCAGATCCTCTCAAGCTCAGTCAGGTTGGATGGGGAGTGTTGCTGCACAGCAATTTTCAGGTCTCTCCAGAGATGTTCTATTTGGTTCAAGTTCGGGCTCTGGCTGGGCCGCTCAAGGACATTCCGTGTGCTAAGGGTCGTTGTCCTGTCTCCCAGTCCCTGCAGCTGAAAAACATCCCCACGGCATGATGCTCCCACCATCCTTCACCGTAGGGATGGTGCCAGGTTTCCTCCAGACGTGACGCTTGGCATTCAGTCCAAAGAGTTCAGTCTTGGTTTCATCAGACCAGAAAATCTTGTTTCTCATGGTCTGAGAGTCCTTTAGGATGTCCCGTTTGACAAACTCCAAGCGGGCTGCCATGTGCCTTTTACTGTGGAGTGGCTTCTGTCTGGCCACTCTGCCATAAAGGTCTGATTGGTAAAGTGCTGCAGAGATGGTTTTCCTTCTGGAAGATTCTCCCATCTCCACAGAGGAACTAGAGCTCTTTCAGTGACCATCGGGTTCTTGGTCACCTCCCTGACCAAGGCCCCCCTCTCCCGATTTCTCAGTTTGGCCCGGCGGCCAGTACTAGGAAGAGTCTCGGTGGTTCCAAACTTCTTCCATTTAAGAATGATTGAGGCCACTGTTTTCTTGGGGACCTTCAAAGCTGCAGAAATGTTTTGGTGTCCTTCTCCAGATCTGTACCTTGACAAAATCCTGTCTCGGAGCTCTACAGAAAATTACTTTGATCTCATGGTTTGGTTTTTGCTCTGACATGCACTGTCAACTGTGGGACTTTTTATATAGACAGTTGTGTGTCTTTCCAAATCATGTCCAATCAATTGAATTGACCACAGGTGGACTCCAATCAAGTTGTAGAAACATCTCAAGGATGATCAATAGAAACGGGATGCACCTGAGCTCAATTTCAAGTCTCATAGCAAAGGGTCTGAATACTTTAGTAAATAAGATATTCCTGTTTATTTTTAATACATTTGCAAACATTTCTAAACCTGTTTTCACTTTGTCAATGTGAGGTATTGTGTGCAGATTGCTGAGTATTTATACAAATTTAATGTAGAATAAGGCTAACTTAACAAAATGTGGGAAAAGTTAAGGGGTCTGAATACTTTCTGAAGGCACTGTAGCTGCTATTGTTCATGAAGGTTTTTCTGTAGAAATAAACATTTCTATACCTCATATCACACACACGAACTGAAAACATAACGTGTGTTCAATTAATTGGTTAGAGAGAGGTCTGAAATATAATTTGTATCCAGAATACTTTAATTTGTATCCATAATCGTGGCAAAGTTGGCTCCTGTTTTAGTCACGTCTTTGGCCAAGTTCGCGTGGGTCAAACAAACCACCCTAATGTTTGGTTGACAAATAGTGCCTCCTATGTAGTTGCGAGTTGGACAATGTTTATAACCATAAAGCAACACACTTTGAAAACTGGTCACCAACTTGACAAGAGTGATCTGCTCGAACTATGTCTCTGTAGGAAGCTGAGCCACAAAGGAAACTGGAAGTCTACCATCCCACCCTTGGAAGTTTTGACAGACTTCCATGCAGTGCAGTTAGCACATATGACTGCTGTCCTCGTTATGAAATCATCAACTTTACCCTGTATATTTAAAAATGGACATATACTTATGATGGTTTCAAGTAAAACTATTGCTGATGTTGAACCTGAATAATCCAAATAAAATGTCATGTGGGCCCCGATCAGCATGTAGCCTACCTATAGCCAGATTAGTTGTCTCCGGTGGTAGCTTTTATTTCGGTAAAACACCATTTTCAACAGCGCATTTGATTTAAAAAAATAACATGGCAAAATACATTGTCACTCAACCAATAAAGCTTAATTTTGCACAAGCCATTGCAAACATTTTGAATTCAGAAGGTGACGCGCAGATGTGCCAGATCAAGGATAGGCCTGCCTCTCGTTAATCAGCGTGCAAAGCTGCACACAGCGTACAGTTTGACTGATATCGCCTGGGGTTGTTCGGCATGCAAAATTATTTGTAGATCAATGACTGCCAACATAGTTACATTCTTATTTTGACACAGGTGAGGGGTATTTTCGGAAGATAGGAAGTCATTTGAGCAAAAAAAAACATTTGCGAACCAGCGATTTGTAACGTTTGAGTTGATTTTCGGACTGATACATGCTACATTTGGGTTGGGTGCCCTCATACCGATGCACTCATATCTTAAACATTTGAACATATTGGTGAATCGTTACATCCCTACTATATAGTGCACTACTTTTGACCAGAGCCATGTGGGCCCTGGTGCACTATATAGGGAATAGAGTGCGATTTGGGATGCCTCCTCACTGGTCAGTTTACCAGCCTCTCACAGAGAATAATATAGCCACTTCATACTCAACCTTACTTTGAACCATATCTCACTTTACATTAAGTTACTATGAAAGGTTGAGCATTTTAGTCATCTAAATATCGGCATTTTGGTTATAGAGGTGAACATTGGATCTCTTTTTAAAGTTTGGAAACGATATTTCGCTACCAATTAGAAGTTATTCTATAATGAATGTCAACGCTGAATGTTGTAAGCAAATGACGAGTGAGTGTGTGATGTAGTTCTTACCTCAGTCTGGAGCAGAGAGGTCACTGTATCTGGCTGTTTCTCCATGTAGATGGGTTTGTGTGCTTTAGTCGACACCTGCCCTCTTCTCTGGGATTTAATAGCAGCCAGGTAACAATGTGTTTGTTGTGAAGTGGGGATGTCGCTCCTCCATCAAAGCCAGGCTTTGTTGTCCCTCCAGACACATATTATTCTGCAGCTTTTAAAGAGGAACTGAGAAGACTCCGCTTGCATTTAGTTCTCATCTCAAAGCTTTGAGGTTTTAATGAAAGCCTACTGGGTATACAGAGATGTCTCACGCACGCACAGCGACGCCTGCACTTTCATTTGAGTTAAAATGGAAGATTTTGTGTAACAACATGAAAACGTCCAGATAAAGAAAAAAACATGAGAATTGTCTCTAAATGGACTCAAAACCTTTTAGCTTTGTTGTTCGACAGCTACCCTGTGTAGCGCCAGGCGGCCAGGGAGTAATGCAGATTGGCGGTTTGGCAAAACTGCGCCTTTACTTTAGTGAATATACATCCTGCTTTTCCACAGTGCTCTTTTAAATAACATGTCTAATGTAGTCTCTTTCTCTTTCTCGTTCTCTTTTCTCTTTCCCGTGCTCTCTCTTTCTCGTGCTTTCTCATTCTCTTTCCCGTGCTCTCTCTTTCTCGTGCTCTCTCTCTCTCCTATAATTTATTGAGTCCATTTTTAAGATGTTTTTCTTGTGTGTTTCTGTGACCGTAGGCTTCCTGGACCCTGAGATGAAGCTGTTCTCCCACAGGATCCTGTCCAGAGACGAATGCATCGACCCCTTCTCCAAGACAGGGAACCTGAGGTCAGACCTGGCTCTCTGTCTGGCAGAGCTGCTAGCACACACACTGCTTTATGAGGCCCACGCATTACACTTTGACACATACCAGTAGCATCTTCCGCCAGGACAATTTTAAGAAAAATCTCTCCAATATGAAAAGGACACAGCTGATATGTTATCTTTAATTTAGACAAAGGCATTCATTCAGTCAAGGAGAAATTGATTTCCACTCAGCCACTACTGCAGAAGAGTTCAACTGAGGGAATTCCTGTAATGATTGGTGCTACCAGACCTTAGTGTTGATTAAAACCTGGCATCAGTCAAGTCATCTGAAGTCACTTTGTTGTCCCCACAGACAATACAGCACGGTAAAACTGAGCCATCCAGCTCTAGCATGACAGCGCTATAGATGAGCAGAGGGAATAGCCAATAGCCATGCAGTATTCCTTCTAATCAGTGACTCCTGTTATAGAAGCCCGCTAGAACATTGTTCTCTTATTAAATCAAAGTCTTAATGGTAGAAAATGTGCTTCTTGTATAGTTATGAAGTTCAGATAATGATTAGTAAGCGTGACAGACAGGATTAATTTCTACCCTGAAGGGATTCTGAGGGCCCTTCCCAAATGGCACCCTATTTCCTTTTATAGTGTGCTACTTTTGACCATGGCCCATAGGGAATCAGGTTCCATTTGGGACGTAGCCTATGACTGGGAGATGGCGAGAGAGCATAGCATTGTGCTCTGTTACTGTGGGACTTTGTTATTCCCTAAAGACACACTGCCTAGGGTGTTACACGTGTCAGTGGCGAGGGAGTGCCAGTTTCACTTATATTTAACTCTCATTCTCGTTCTTTTCTACCTTTTACTCTCTCTCTCTTTCTCTCCCCCTCTTTATCTCTCTCTCATCTAACCCTAAGGAATCTGTTCCCGTGTGGTGACTCGATGGTATGTATTATAGATGATCGGGAGGACGTGTGGAAGTTTGCTCCCAACCTGATCACTGTGAAGAAGTACGTCTACTTCCAGGGCACAGGAGACATCAACGCTCCGCCCGGGTCTAAAGAGGCCCAGCAGACAAGGAAAGGTACTGTATACAGGGTCTGAATACAATGGGCTTAACATGGTGGTCAATACATGACGCACGGTGATCTATTAAAACAGCCCTCTGAAAAACAGTCCTCACTCCCTTATAAGGGCATTCAGTGTTTTGTCAGTGTTACACTAAAGAAAAAAAGCAGTAGCTTCTAAAACCATCGTGTGACTGAAGTTCAGAGAGGAAGAGGGAGTGGTTTGATGGTTACTTCAGGGATGTGATCTCATCCTGGTACTCTGGCTGCAAATGGAGTCTCACTGTTTTGATTTCATTTGCATCAACCGCTGCACCGCTCTCCTGCGTGGCAGACTGCTGCACCGCTCTCCTGCGTGGCAGACTGCTGCACCGCTCTCCTGCGTGGCAGACTGCTGCACCGCTCTCCTGCGTGGCAGACTGCTGCACCGCTCTCCTGCGTGGCAGACTGCTGCACCGCTCTCCTGCGTGGCAGACTGCTGCACCGCTCTCCTGCGTGGCAGACTGCTGCACCGCACTCCTGCGTGGCAGACTGCTGCACCGCTCTCCTGCGTGGTAGACTGCTGCACCGCTCTCCTGCGTGGCAGACTGCTGCACTGCGTGGCAGACTGCTGCACTGCTGCACCGCGTGGCAGACTGCTGCACTGCTCTCCTGCGTGGCAGACTGCAGCTCCGCAGAGGGAGGGTGAAGCTTTTTAAGAGAAATGGTTGTGATATGTAAATGTTATGATCCACAACAGAAGGGGTGGCAGGGAGGCAAGTGAGTTTTTAGTTTGGTAGGTAAGTTGTTACGATCCTCTCAACACAGGTGAGAGGCAGGGAGGTGACTGGGGGACCTCTCTGTGGAAATAAGGTCCAAATTGAAAATTTTAGAACCGTGTCAGGCTAATGATCGTACCCAAAGGCCAGGGTTGACCAGAATCCAAATACTAAATATATCAATCTGATAAAGATAGAATTAGAGCTACCAAGCCTTAACAGCACCTCACCATCAACACTGTATTCATACTCCCACACCAAGCCTGGGTAGCCATGATGAGATTGGGTTCATCTGAACCGTGATTACCCTCTCAGGCTTAGTCTCAGGAGGGCGTGGGTTCTTTCCTCTTAGAGAGCCTCTCCCAGTGGAGAGCTTTTTTTGATGAGCAGTAGAGACAAACAGGACAAGCTACAAATGAGGGAGAGTACTTCTATGGGTTCCCAGGAGAGAATGACACACAGGCGGTTAGATCAATTAGGGAAGTGCTGCTAATTTCCATGACATCACATGGACAGCTGCCAGACCCATGTATTACTAAGAGTTTGTAGATGACCTGAGAGGATAAAGTGCTATGAAGAACATTGTTCTTGTTGAGGCATGCACCATGGTTTAAACAGACCATGTTTTCAACGCTGATTCAGTGCCTCAGAGGCCACCGGTTAACTTGCCTTCATTCGGTTACACCTCCATAACAACTTTAGTGAAATGTATTCACAGACACCCTCTAGTCTAGTGATTTCAGTGACAAAATGTCTGCGCATGTGTTTTCATGTGCTAACGGATCTTCCTGTGATGTTGCTTTACCCCAGCCGGCAGCCAGGCCAGCCGACCGGCAGAGGCCTTGGAAGCAGCAGTAACGTCCGGGCCTACAGCGGGGTCGTCTGCGTCAGAGGAACGGAGTAACGGCCGTAAGAAACAGCGGTCTAAAGACCACAACAACAGAGGGAAGGTGGAGTCAACAGCCCCCTCAGCCACTCAGGAAGCAGCAGCCAATGAACGGACTCAACCGGGCGAGGCTGTGGAGGAGGGGCGGGGTCAGGGCGGGGGGGCCGATGCCAGCACGGCAGCACAGGTGAGCGACAGGACACATGTGAAAGAGGATGTGCAAGGAGAAGAGGAGGATGGCAGCAGGACAGTGGGTTCAGAGGAGGAAGCTCCTCCTACATCCTCCACTCCTCCAGACCTCCATGAGCCCAACAGCAACCTGGACTTTGACCTGTCCAGCGACTCTGACTCTGTAACGTGTAAACCACCCTCATCAGACAGTGAGGGGGAGTACAGCCAGACCAGGAAGTCCAAACAGGAAGGGGTGGAGCAGGCGGCAGTAGAGGAGCCATCAGGCGTGGCTGGAGGAAAGGAAGAGGGGGGTATTAAGCAGAAGCGCACCGGGGAGAACAGCTCCGAGGTAGGAGGGGAGACGTCTGTGCTTGTCCTCCCTCCTGAGCAGGAGAACGGGTGCTCAGAACGGAGGGAGGCTGAGACAGAGTCCCAGAACAGTGAACAGTCAGGAGTCACCATGGAGGAGGAGGAGGTGGACCAGGATAACCACCTCATCTACCTACAAGAGGTGCTGGAGCGTATCCATGGAGAATACTACGCCCGCTACAGCGCCTTCCTCAGGAAGGAACGCCCAGAGACGCCTGATATCAGGAAGGAACGCCCAGAGACGCCTGATATCAGGAAGGAACGCCCAGAGACGCCTGATATCAGGAAGATCGTCCCGGAGCTGAAGGCCCGGAGCCTGGAGGGCACCACCATTGTGTTCTCTGGGCTGTACCCCACCAACTACCCAATGGAGAGAACCAGGGAGAACTACCACGCCAAGGCCCTGGGAGCAAAGATAGGCAAGAGCCTCCTGCTCAGCTCTAAAGACCCTGGCAGAACCACGCACCTCATTGCTGCTAGAGCAGGTGAGTTACTACATACAGAGCCTTCAGAAAGTATTCACACCCCTTGACTTTTTCCACATTGTGTTACAGCCTGAATATAAAATGGATTATATTGAGATTTTGTGTTACTGGCCCACACACACAATACCCCATAATGTCATATTGCAATTATGTTTTTAGACATTTTTGCAAGTTAATAAAAGCTGAAATGTGTTAAGTCAGTAAGTATTCAACTCCTTTGTTAAGGCAAGCCTGAATATGTTCAGAAGAAAACATGTGCTTAACAAATAAGTTGCATGGACTCACTCTGTGTGCAATAATAGTGTTTAACATCATTTATGAATGTCTACCTCATCTCTGTACCCCACATATACAATTATCTGTAAGGTCCCTCAGTCGAGCAATGAATTTCAAACACAGATTCAACAACAAAGACCAGGGATGTTTTCCATTGCTTCACAAAGGACATCTATTGATAGATGGGTAAAAACAAATATCCCTTTGAGCATGAAGTTATTTATTACACTTTGGATGGTGTATCGATACACCCAGTCTCTACAAAGATACAGGTGTCCTCCATCTTCTTTTTAAGTAGGGAGCCAATGAGCTTTCAGCACTTTTATTTCCATGACTGATCAACTTGATTTCTCATGGCTCTATCTTGTCCCTCTGCGTTAGACATGGTGAGCAATGTGTTTGGAACATCAAATCTCAATGCATATGGAATCGCAATACTTATCGTATCGGCATCAAAGCACCGTGATAATACCGTAACGTGAGGTCCCTGGCAATTCCCAGCCCTACTGGTTATGCCGTTGTTAATGGAAGTCTGAGTGGCGAGGTAAAACCACGGGCTGAACACCACACACATGGATGAAATAATTAGTCTCTGTCAACAGAGGTGGTCAGGTTACCGTCAACACAGGGAGAATCTCTATTGCATACTCCTCGCGTCCTCACCTCCTCAAAGCCCATTAGAGGAGAAGGTCAGAGGATGGATATTTCTGGATCTTCCCCGTAGCCTGTTGATCCAGCAGGTCAGAGCAGCACTATAGAGCCAGGATGGTCTGACTCATTACATCCATAATGACATGATGATCACCTCTCAAATGCATCAGTCTGACCCCGGTTCACGCCTCAAACGCATAAGAGCCTGTCCCCATGGTCCATAGTCATCTCAATCACATCAACTATCCCATTTTTACCAGTTCACTGGTCCAGGTCATTTCAAATGTCAGTTTACGCAGTTGTTAATTGCTCATTTGGCAGAATAAAAAGTTGGCTCATTCACAATCATTATCAGATACTGACTGGACTACTGAGAGAGAGAGGACCTGTGTACTCTCTACCAGGGTCTCGGTGTGTCTGTTTCACTGGGTCCTGAGACCAAACCATCTAGAGAAGAGCAGAAAAAGCACCAACAAAACAGCCTGAAGCATTATGTTTTCACTTGAAAGTCAAGTGATTTTCCTTCCCAGAGTAAATAACCATTTGCAAAGGAAGAAGCTGCTAACAGCATTGCATTTGTCTTTGTGAAGAAACATCAGGAAGAAGAGTACAGTATAATGGTTGTTTCTGATGGAGTAAAATCGCAATGAAACAAGGCAACAGTAAACATGTCATCCCCCACGAATGATGCATTGTCATCCCCCACGAATGATGCATTGTCATCCCCCACGAATGATGCATTGTCATCCCCCACGAATGATGCATTGTCATCCCCCACGAATGATGCATTGTCATCCCCACGAATGATGCATTGTCATCCCCACGAATGATGCATTGTCATCCCCACGAATGATGCATTGTCATCCCCCACGAATGATGCATTGTCATCCCCCACGAATGATGCATTGTCATCCCCACGAATGATGCATTGTCATCCCCCACGAATGATGCATTGTCATCCCCCACGAATGATGCATTGTCATCCCCCACGAATGATGCATTGTCATCCCCCACGAATGATGCATTGTCATCCCCCACGAATGATGCATTGTCATCCGCCATCCTTCATTCACCCAACTTTCGTCAAAATAAAGCCAGTGCTATCTGAGATATTTTGTGTGACGAACGTACTAACTGACAGAGACAGGTCCACTGTACCCTCCCCAATTTTCAGCACAATACATCAACATAATAGACCAGTGGTAGGCAGACCTGGATTACCGCAGGCACTTTTGATTTAACTGCCCTGGAAAACCAGGTGTGTTGAATTCAGGAAATCACTGAGCTGATCAATTAGCTCAGTTGGTCAGGTGTAGTGCCTGGTTGGAACAACATCCTGCAGTACCTGTGGCGCTCCTCCATGAACAGTGTTGCCGACCTCTGTACCAGGCCATTGATCCCGTCAGGCATGGATGCTTACATTGATTTAGACAGGGGTCCTGAACTGCTCTGACTGAAAAACATAAACTGTAACTATAATTGGAACGCCGACTATATCAGTCGGCGTTCCAATTCTGCCTAAAGGTGTTCGATGGGGTTGAGGTCAGGGCTCTGTGCAGGCCAGTGAAGTTCTTCCACACCAATCTCGACAAACCGTTTCTGTATGGACCTCGCTTTGTGCACGGGGGCATTGTCATGCTAAAACAGGAAAGGGCCTTCCCCAAACTGTTGCCACATAATTGGAAGCACAGAATCATCTAGAATGTCATTGTATGCTGTAGGATTACGATTTCCCTTCACTGGAACTCAGGGGCTTAGCCCGAACCATGAAAAATAACCCCAGACCATTATTACTCCTCCACCAATCTTTAGAGTTCGCACTATGCATTAGGGCAGGTAGCGTTCTCCTGGATTCCGCCAAATTCACCTGTCGGATTGCCAGATGTTGAAGTGTGATTCATCACGCCAGAAAACGCGTTTCCACTGCTCCAGAGTCCAATGGCGACGAACTTTACACCACTCCAGCCGACGCTTGGCATTGCGCATGGTGATCTTATGCTTGTGTGCTGCTGCTCGGCCATGGAAACCCATTTCGTGAAGCTCTCGACAAACCGTTTTTGTGCTGACGTTGCTTCCAGAGGCAGTCTGGACTACCACTTCGCAGCTGAGCCGTTGTTGCTCCTAGACGTTTCTATTTCACAATAACAGCACTAGGCAGCTCTAGCAGGGCAGAAAATTGACTTGTTGGAAAGGTGGCAACCTATAACAGTGCCACGTTGCAAGTCACTGAGCTCTTCAGTACGGGCCATTCTACTGACAATGTTTGTCTCTGGAGATTACATAGCTGTGTGCTTGATTTTATACACCGGTCAGCAGCGGGTATGGCTGAAATAGCCAAATTCCACTATTTTGAAGGGGTGTCCACATCCTTTTGGCCATGTTGTGTATGTACTGAATTTCGCGACTTTTGGTCAAACGGGGTGAGGGGCATGACCTTTCAAAGTTAGCATTTTCATTCTCTTGTTATAGAGCCACCATCTGGCCGATGTGTCATTTTTGTAAAGGCCGGATCTATGGCAAGACATGATTCACTCAAGTTCTGTCAAAATCGTGCAATGCTGTCTGAAATATCGCATAGGAAAAACATACGAATGTACTAATGTACTGAGACCAGATCCACAGTCATCGTGGGGGACAATTGTGGTTGGAAACTAATTCAACGCAGTGTTCCGGTTTAAGGTATCAAGTTTCTAATGGGGAAGGCAGGGATGTGTCCCAAATGGCACCCTATTCCCTTTTATAGTACGCTACATTTGACCAGGGCCCATTTGGGACGCAGGCCATGTCGGGAAGAAACAGGCTGGAGTAGGAGGAGAAAAGATAATGGCACTTCTAACTGCTCCAGTGACATCATCTGCTCAACACATTCAACCTCAACATCTAGCAGAGAGTAGGTTTTTAATGGGATGGCGAAGTGATTCGATGATGTTCTCTCTCTGTTCCTCCCTATTAACCCAGTAAACAGGCCAGAGGACTCTCTCCTCCATCATTGTAGATCTAGATTCTCTAGCGAGCTGAGCCATCATGAATATTAGGCCTACTTTAAGTGATGAAACCAGAGAGCCATATAACCTACAGTGCATATTCTCTCCTGAATTTAATCCATTAATGAAATCCAAACAGAGACCAGCCTAAGCTGTTTCTGAATTGCTTTTCTCATCTTTAGCTTTCGCATATTCCGGTCCCTAATGGGTGTAGATGATATCATCTATATTAGAGAGATTGCACTGTCATTTGGATTGTAAGATGGATTCTAGTGAAACGGATCATCAGACAGAGGGTCTATGGCTATTGAATCTGTACATGGCTAGTTATGGCTTGCACAGTGAAGCCCCAGACTGACCAAGTAAGCTGTACTATGATCAGGTGTTACTGATTTGGATGAACACGTACAACTATAAGACAGACACCATTAGCTTGTCACTGTTCCGTTTAAAATTCTGTCGCTGTGTAGCCGTGGTTTCAATTTGGTCTCCCTTAGTACTTTGCTGGTGTTCAATCAAATGGCACTGTCAGAGTTCCTACTGACTGAAATGAGGTCTGGTTTGAATTGCTAACATGACCCATTCTTCTAAAGATAGAAGACCATTACGAGGGTTCTCTTTTCAGTTATAAAGGGGTGAAGATTCCATTAACAAGACCAGCATGCCTGGACAATGAATACAACTGTGTTCTCAGATTCTCCTTTAACGTTCATGCACTTCAGGATGGGGGACTGGTTTCACATTTTGAGTGTACAGAGTGGCAGACAGCCCCTTTCAGGCCCATTTTTAAAGGTAAATCACACAGGCACCTCTCTTCAGCCATTAGAGACACGTGGACGGTCTGAGAGACGCAGGCTTTATCGGGTCACCTTACCTCCTGACATTCCAAATGTCACAAGTACCTTCTTCCTGCTCTTGGAAACCCATTGACTTCAGTGATGCTACTCTGAAAGAGGAGCAGGGAATAATTGTCTGGCTGTGCCAAACAGATGATTACTTCCCTTCCATCTCTCAGAGTAGCATCATTTAAGTATGTGGGGTTGGCTGTCTAACTGGCAGGCGAACGTCATGTCTCTAAAGGAAGGCGCAACAATAGCCCAGCATGATGCAGTTTCTCATCCAATCCAACGTGCCCTCAGACAGCAGGCAGCGTTGTCGGGGTACTGGCTCTCTCGGAGCTGCACTTTGCAATTAACGGTCCGTGGTCTGTACGTCAGAACCGGAGAGAGAAGGAGCACTTAACGGCCCAGCAGTATACAGGGGCCCACTTCATGTGAAGAGGCCATGTTAAGAAGCAGCCATTGTGTGGGCTGTCTGTACAAGAGACTGTCTTATGCTGGCATTCATTGTACTGGGCTTTATATAGCTTCTTGATTAGGTGATTGGTTATTTTAATTGCATCTGAAGACAAGTCTGGTGGTCAATGGTCAGGACCACCATGCCATGAAACACCACAGTCCTGAGTCTCCCCTGTTCTCTCAGCATCTCATTTTCTCTCGCTCAAGTGGACAAAGCCACAGGGGACAGCATGTCAGCAGTGAGATTAAGAGCCTTCCCATGGTTGTTTCTCTCCATCATGCTGACATGCGGCTGATCAATACCTGTCTGTCTGAATAGCCTACATGTCTGTCTCTGCTGGAGAGAGAGGGGACATCTGACTCACCACTCAGGTAGCGCTGGGAGGAGTGCTCTGGAGCAGCCAGCCGAGAGCACGCACAGCATGAACAGAAAAGCACTGCTGGTGGCCTATGGGAAATGGTTTCTTTTTGTAGTGATTTAAAAAGAGAAGATTGGGGGGGGTCGGGCTCACTTGAGATGACAATGTCTTATAGTGATTGTCTTGAAGGTCTATGTCCCTAGAGTTGAAAATGTGTGATAGCAGTGCAGCAATGGCAGCTTCCTGTGTTCTCACTGTTTCTTTCATCCCTCCATCCCATTCGTTTTCCCCATAGGGATATTCCCATATGACAATGTCATTATACAACACGTAATTGCTCTCTGACAGTGCCTTCAGAGTATTCACCTCTTTTACCTTCCCAAGGTTTGTTGTAGCCTGAATTGAATTGTTTCACTCATCTACACACAATAACCCATAATGTCAAAGTGGAGTTGTTTTAGAAATGAAAAGCTGAAATGTCAATAAGTATTCAACCCCTTTGTCACTACAAAGATACAGGCGTCCTTCCTAAATCAGTTGCCAGAGAGGAAGGAAACTACTCAGGGATTTCACCATGAGGCCAATAGTGATTTTAAAACGGAGTTTAATGGCTGTGATATGAGAACTAAGGATGGATCAACAACATTGTAGTTACTCCACAATACTAACCTAAATGGAGTGAAACGAAGAAAGCCTGTACAAAAATATTCCAAAACATTCATCCTGTTTGCAACAAGGTACTTTTATATACTGCAACAACAACAAAAATGGATACAAAGCATTATGTTTGGAGCGTCTGCTTTCCAACAGACACTGCGAGATGAATTCACCTTTCAGCAAGACAATAGCCTAAAACACAAGGCCAAATCTACACTGGAGTTGCTTACCAAGAAGACATCGAATGTTCCTGAGTGGCCAAGTTAAACTTCTCAAACAACATTTAAAATGTATTAGGGTTTCTTTTTTTCTTAAAGCAATTTATACAGGCAATTCTGATATGTCAAAGTTCTGTTGACCTGAACATTCTGGAAATGTCTGATGGATAGCTGTGAATATAAGCTTTCCAATGATATATGATTAAAGGGTGTACGTGACCAGTAACGTGTATACTGACATTGTTTGTCATATTGTAAAATCCCTATGGGGGGGGGAAATGAACGGGCTGGAGGGATGAAGCTGCCATTGCTGAACTGCTATTGCACATTTTCCAACTCTGGGGACAAAGACCAAGTGAGCTCGACCACCCAAATTGTGGCGTCCGGCTCACAGACTAATGTATT